>NC_139939.1:50871881-50894381 GCF_963454915.1 Gymnoscopelus microlampas | reverse complement strand
TAAAGGCAGCGCTGCCCTGATACGCCATCGGACACCGCGGCTCCTCTCTCTTTTCCTCTCCACCCGCTAGCAGAGTGTCATGGCCTCCATAAACCCCAGCTGAGCCAATCCACAACCTTATTATCACACCACTCCCTCCAGGGCCAGCAGGGCTGGAAATAAACCCATCGGCTTCCAGAGAGATGCAGCATCTTCTCTCTTTTAGCTTAATTTATACTCCATCACACGGCGGCATCCCTAACAACAGAGTGCGTCACAGCAAATTCTTATTTAGTTTTAGTCATAGTCTTTTGAATAAAATTGCATTGTCATATTTTAGTCATCTGAAATGTTTTACTTTTTGTCTAGTTTTAGTCGACTAAATATCATAAGATTATAGTCGACTAAATCTACAGTTGATTTAGTCGACTAAAATGTATTTTGGCGGTGCCTTGATGGCGTCGTAATGGCTGATTTTACACTTGGTTGCATGCTGAAAATAGACGCGTTGTGAGCTTATAGATGCTATTTTCAGAGCCCAACACCCGAGCGCAACCAAACATAGACTTAATTGTCTTTTAGGTCTACTGGATCTATTGTCCACTAGTCCCTCCCTAACAATTTAGTCTAGTTTTTATTTGTTGATGAAATAGTCAATATATTTAGTCTCAGTTTTAGTCATCATAGCTTAGTTTCTAGTTAGTTTTTAGCGGTGCCAACCGCTCTAAGCTTGACTTTGTCCGTATGTCCGTATGAGCCTGGGATGAGCACGGCAAAGAAGCAACACATACAAACACACGCGCACACACACACACACACACACGGACTTGGAGATTGCCTATGCCATCTCTCCTCTCATTGGCCACACGTGCCACTGCTTATCAAAGAGGGGTCCAGGGACCCCCAGCGTATGTTATGTCCGTGTAAGCACGGGATGATGTCCGTGTAAGCACGGGATGAGCACGGGATTTTAAACAGCTATAACTCCAGTTTGCAGCATGCCACCAAGTCCAAATTTGGTATGTGGACTTAGACCACCAATAGGGACGAGCATGAATTGCTGAAGTTATCAAAGAGGGGTCCAGGGACCCCCAAGCACGGGATGAGCACGGGATTTTAAACAGCTATAACTCCAGTTTGCAGCATGCCACCAAGTCCAAACTTGGTATGTGGACTTAGACCACCAATAGGGACGAGCATGAATTGCTGAAGCCCCGCCCCCTCTGTCTTCCCATTGGCTGGCCTTTAAACAGCCATAACTCAAGTTCACAGCATGCTAGGGAGTACAAATTTTGTACATGGACTAAAACCACTGTGTGTGTGTCCGTCTGTGTGTGTGTCCGTATGAGCCTGGGATGAGCACGGCAAAGAAGCAACACATACAAACACACACACACACACACACACGGACTTGGAGATTGCCTATGCCATCTCTCCTCTCATTTGCCACACGTGCCACCGGTTATCAAAGAGGGGTCCAGGGACCCCCAGGGACGTCCGCCCGTATGAGCACGGGATTTTAAACAGCTATAACTCCAGTTTGCAGCATGCCACCAAGTCCAAAATTGGTATGTGGACTTAGACCACCAATACGGGCCGAGCATGAATTGCTCAAGCCCCGCCCCCTCTGTCTTCCCATTGGCTGGCCTTTAAACAGCCATAACTCAAGTTCGCAGCATGCTACGGAGTACAAATTTTGGACATGGACTAAAACCACCAATAGGGACAAACTGTAATTACTTAAGCCCAGCCCCCTCTGTCTGCCCATTGGCTGGGCTTTAAACAGCCATTATTCCAGTTTGCAGCATGCTACCAAGTACACATTTGGTAAGTGGACTCAGGCCACCAATAGGGACGAACTGAAATGAGTTAAGCCCCGCCCCAAAGGCACCGCTTCCTTCACACAGGGTGTGATTTTTATTTAGTAATCAACGTAATCAACTGTGTCGTTAGCTTGGAAAATAGTTCATTCGGCGTGCAACACCATCATGCGATGGAGTATAAATGATGGTTTACTCCACCTGACTGTCTGTTTTTGTGCGTCAACCCTTCACTGACATTATGACCCTCTGGTCTTCGGCTCTTCTCTGTTCTTTTATCCATCTGTCATAAGCATGCACGCTTGCTCTCTCTCTCTCCATCGTGTTGTTTCTGTCTCATCTGCTAAGTTGGATGCATTTCTTGGCAGAGCTATAGTTGGTAATGTATCCGTGTCTGTGGAGGATAAGATGAGAGGAATGAAGGAAGGTCAGCCAGTCGGCACACTGCAGCTCCTCTTTTGTCTTTCGTCTGAATTTCACGATGGCTTTTTTTCAGTCAAATGTGGCTGTAATGCAACCCCCACCATCTAATGGGGCTGCAGTCCATCCCATAGACAAGAACATAATGTAAGTTGGACGTGCTTGTCAAAATGTAGACATTTTATATTATTTTACAACATGTGCAACATTGTGCACGGCATAGCTGTTGGCCAGTGTTGATTTCGTCGACTAAAACTGACCAAAAATGTTCGTCGACTACCTTTTTTCAACTTTTTTTTTTCAACTTTTCGACTAAAATGTTAGGGAGGGACTAGAGGAGAAGAGATCCAGTAGAACTAAGACAAGTCATTTTATGTTTGGTTGCGCTCGGGTGTTGCGCTCTGAAAATAGCAGATCTACAAGCTCACAACTCGTCGCAGTGGCTATTCTCAGCATGCAACCAAGTGTAAAATCAGCCGTTACGACGGCGTCAAAGCCCGCCAAAATACATTTAGTCGACTATAATCTTATGATATTTAGTCAACTAAAACTAGACCACCTGAATCAACCTGTCAGGGTTCATTTCTCAATAATGCCTCACTCTTCATTGTGTGTGTGCGTGTGTGTGTGTGTGTGTGCGCGTGCGTGCGCGCGAGAGAGATAGATAGATATAACCGTCCCAAACGGAAGGCGTGCTGATGGAAACTCTGCCACCAGCCCTTCCTTCCACTCTCACATCTCTATTCACCACATAGCGTCCTGTCCTGCACCAACTGCCAGCCTTCACTGCCCTCCAGTGGTTTAAAGAACAACCAGAATTTACGTTCACACATGAACCTGTATGTGGACCTTACAGCCGTGGTTCCTAAACAGTGGGTCAGGTCCCATTTTTATGGGTCGCGACTCGCTAGTGAATATCCCCTTTCTTTTTATAAAGAAGTCAAACATTTTTCAAAGGAATTTCAGAAATAAATAAAAAGAAAATCCATACATGTTTGTTTGAAGAAATGGTGAAAACTAAACGCCAATTTTCTATCCATGACTCACCCCTTGAAGCCTTGAATTCATGGGATTTTTTTTGTTTTTCTCGCATTCCTAAACCAATAATTTCATTACCGGCGGAAAGATGCTAATGTCTCTAGTAGGAGACTCAAAGAGTCTCCATTGAGTCTCCTACCGGAGAGACCGCCGGTTATCAAATTATTAGCTTAGGAATTTGAAAAAAAAAAAATCTCCATGAATTCAAGACTTCATGGGGTGAGTAATGGATAGAAAATAAGTATTTTTGGGTGAACTACTCCTTTAAGCTTGTAGATCGGCTATTTTCACTAATACATTTGACTTAATTCATAATATATGTCCATACGCCTCGGTCCCGGGGAGACATGCTGTAAGGATTACAGCATGTGCTCCTACAGTATATTAAATATGGGAGAGAGAGGCCATTGTCAGAGACACACAAAACAGGGCTAGTCCCAAACAACTGACACAAGACTTCTTTGGTGGGATTAGGGCAACCCATTAGAGCAGGTTTGGTAGATAGAGAAACCATGTTTATGCATGCAGTCTCCCCTGCTGATATCAAATGAGAGCCAGGAGGCGGATCGCATTATGCCCTTCTGTTTCTCCTTCATTTAAAGGCCTGTGTGATCTCTCTCTCTCTCTCTCTCTCTCTCTCTCTCTCTCTCTCTCTCTCTCTCTCTCTCTCTCTCTCTCTCTCTCTCTCTCTCAAAATCTCTCTCTCTCTCAAAATCTCTCTCTCTCTCTCTCTCTCTCTCTCTCTCTCTCTCTCTCTCTCTCTCTCTCTCTCTCTCTCTCTCTCTCTCTCTCTCCTGGTTTGGCTCTCCCCATCTTTTTTCAGGATATAAGCAGATGGATCAACCAGGTAAAACCTGTCAGTGGCCCTTCATCTTAGATGCTCTAGGGAAAAAGAGAGCGAGAGATTGACAGGTGACCTAAAATGCTCTGTCGATAGCCGAAGGCAATCTCAGCTTAACTCTCGAGTTCTGAAGTCTCAGTCCGAAGCTGTTACATTTACTGTAGTTCCATTCACCGCGTATATTCAACATACAGTACATGCAGTAACAATAATTCTATACAGTACAGGGACTGTGTTATGCACATGAGCTGTGTCCATCTCAAATCACCTGTCTCCTCGTCCATTCGTTCAGTTCACAGGATCCTCTCTATCTCCATCCCCCTTATTCTCCTTGAGGAAGTAGTTTCTTTCCATCTCTCCACCGTCCTTGTCTACTTGGTCTAAAATTACTTAACTAAATGATTATTTAAAAAAAGAGTTTACCTTCATTTCCTCAGCTACATAATCATAACCAAGGACACAATAATATGTATTATATGTATTGCCATGGAGCTGCAGCTCTGGACTGTTTTATTCCTTGTAAGTGGATGTGTATGCATGTTGGTGATCAAAGAATTGAATGATATTTCATTGTTGCGATTCATTTTAAATGTATTCAGGAAATAGCGCCAAGCTAATACTAATAGGAATTTACCCATGCCTTTTGTGTATGTGTGCGTGCGTGCCATGCACGTGTGTCTTCCTCTCACACACACTAAATCCAAGTGTTTCTCTCCTGTTGTGTTGGTCAGGTCTGTGGTTTGACCTGGAGATGTCCTTCAGTGGCTCCTTCCTGATGACGTTGGAGACCAAGATGAACCTGATCCGCCTGGGCAAGGAGGCAGCGGGCCTACCCATAGGAGAGATTGGCAAAGATGGGTAAGATAAATATTTACACCTCAGCATTTAGCAGACACTCTTATCCAGAGTGACTTACAAAGTGGAAGATCGGACTAAAGGGCATGAACCATAGTCAACTAAACCTTGATGTATATACTTCATTGTACGATGGTTGGTGTCACTGACCAAAACTAGCCAAGTTACAAGATCGGAGCTCGTAGATCAAGCTTGTAGATCTGCTCATTTCAACGAACGACACCGACGTACGACGGAGTGTAAATTAAGTAATTCAGGGCAAGCTTTCATCTAAATAGAGCACAAAGAAAATACTGCTACAAAGTAACTCGACATCAAACCAGCATCTGTCTCAACAAACAAGCAAACGGCAGCATACATGCATCCAAATAACGTAGAGTGCATTTGTGAACAAGTAAACAACAAACGTCTGGATAACATAACTAGCATCTATCTAATTTAAATAGTCACTGATACAATGGAATGAGAAGTGCTAGTGGGGGTGAGGTGAAGTCAGAAGGGGAGGGTTTTCACTGCTGTGAGCCTGCAGTCCTGACTGACAGAGGGAGGTGTCACAGGGACAAGAGGGACAGATGTCCTGTGTTTGCTGATGGAAGTGTGCCAGCGTAGAGCAGGATCATAGTGCGGAGAAAAATAAAACGAATAGTAAACCATATTTTTTTACCGCTATCCTTTGGGGTGTTGAAGAGTGTATGTTCTTCTCTCGCACAAAGAAATGTTGTTCTCTGTTAACACCTATTCGATGTATTTTGCATCTCCCGCTATCCCTCTCTCTTTCTCTCTCTCTCTCTCTCTCTCTCTCTCTCTCTCTCTCTCTCTCTCTCTCTCTCTCTCTCTCTCTCTCTCTCTCTCTCTCTTCATCTCTATCTCTCTCTCTCTCCCTCCCCCCCTCTCTTTGTGTGTCTTCTGTGCTCTTCCTCTATGCCCTCTGGAATCTACCTTAACATGGATGTCAATTTCCGTCGTTGGTAAGTGGTGCCTGATCATACATATTCACTTTCTTTTCCATTTTCAATCTATCCCATCTTTTCATTTTCGGGCTGCATTACTGTAGATGTTCAGTTGCACCAGCCTGTGATCCTTTCATTGTGCACATTGTCTGGGTCAGCGTGTGTGTGTGTGTGTGTGTGTGTGTGTGTGTGTGTGTGTGTGTGTGTGTGTCACATCATCACAGCTAATTGACATCAACAACCATCTGAAGATGATCAAATTAGGTTTAAGGGCAGTTCACTCCAAGCATTATACTATAACGATAACTACCGGTATCGTAATCACCATTGTCCTTGTTATAATTGTAGTGTGGAGTGTGTGGACTCATCCCACTTGAGTTACAACGATTTTTAGAACTGTATCTTTATACTCATCGTTAAGTTATAGTGCTCGGTGTGAAGGGCTCTTTAGATTTGTTTGTGCGTGTGACCTACCTGTATATCAGGGGTTCCCAAACCTTTTTCCATGCCAACGACCCCGAATAGCCAGCCATAGCCTCTGGCTGTGGAATTGTGAAATGGCTTAAGTAAGAAATTAAATTATTGGAAATATCTGATATACAAGCTCACAACATATTGCGAATTGAAATCAAATTTTGTGTATATATTTTTATGATACTTTTTTTTTAAAAACATCGTCTCTTTTCCAATTGGCTCTCCCTACTTTGAAAATCACTGACCTACTGTATGTTATAGTTCAGTTCAGTTACGAGGTCAGCGTCATGGTTAGGGGTTCAGGAATGCATATACAGTAGGTCAATTAATGGTCTATTTACGTATATTTACGACCCAATATCACGAGAAGACATAACTATCAGTCAAAGTTATGTCTCATGCATCTATGTTTGTCTGCATCTATCTATGTATGTATGTACTGTATGTCAGTGTTTCATTTTCTTTCTACAAGATATATCCATAGAAAAGACATGTCTAGTCTGTTCTGTGTCTGTGCTCATGTGGCTCTTGTTTAGACTGAAAAAGAACTCTCCTGAAAACAATGAAAGTTCTTATAGAGGTACATGCATGTCTGTCTATGTGAGTCTTTGCATGCCTGTGCATCGTGCATGGGTGTTTCACACTGAGTGTCTGTCTGTCTGTCTGTCCATACATTTACATTATCATTGTGTTTGGAACGTTAACAGCAGTGGTTTTCAAACCTTTTGTGCCCAAGGCCCACCAAAGTGTCAAAGTCAAAATCTCAAGACACACCTTAGTATTGATTTTCATGCCAAATAGCCTCAGTAACACATTGTATAACTCTTAACACCCAGTAAAACAGTCGCCGAACAGTTTGCCAAAAAATGAATAAATGAGGGCGTAAATGTACTGTACAAAGTACTGATATAGTAAATTAAAAGATATATTTTTTAAATGTATTGTATAGTTCTATATATTGCAATAATAATGTGTGGTTGTCACAAAATCCAATGGCACACCTGGACCATCGTTTGAGAACCACTGCTCTACGGCGCCGTTGTCACGACTCTGAGAACTATGGGTAGAGTAGACGGTACTTTCCCTGCTGGTCTGTAACATGTATATCTGTGCGTGTGCTTCCAGGTACAGGCCACGGTCTTACTGCCTGGCTGACAGCGACGAAGAGTCTTCCAGCGCGGGCTCGTCCGATGAAGAGGACACCTTGGAGCTCACCGGGGACTCCTCTGGAGCAGAAGGGTGAGAATGAATCAGAATCAGAATCCTCCGCTTTATTGTCACGTCACATCACAGGTTTACAGAAGTAAAAAAAAAAGTGGGTGAAACTGAGTTTTGTGCAAGTTCTATCGTTTTTGTTGTTTCCATAGAAAAAAGAAAGGGAAGAAAGGGGGGGGGGGGGCAGGGGGGAAGAGAGATCGATCAAAGAAACAAACAAATGATCTACATATTTACACATAGTGCCTGAGGTAAGATATAAAGGTGCGTGAGCATAGCAGCAGATGCATACTGTACGTACTATGCTATGGATGTTAGTTAAGGTGCAAGGGGAAAAAAAGCATAATCCACATAAGGTAAACTGACACAACTATGGAATGGATTATCGTGGCGGCACAATTTTCCTTCTACGAGACCCCCCTACGTCTTTTTAAAGCGGTGGATCGTTGTGAAGAATAATATTCTATGATTTTTCAAAGGTTAGTGAAAACACTCAGAAATTGCTGGCAGTGGCTTAGCAAACAATGTTTTGACAATGATTTCTGGCAGTCAAAGAGTTAATATTAGGCAATATTAACAATCTTGTGACTAAGCCATATGGTTACAGTATCTGCACGTGATTTCTAGGTATAACAAAATACATCAATTTCCCCTTAAGTTCACTTTGACCTAGTGTGCAACTCATGATCTGCCTCTTGCGTCCGCTTAATCTCCTGTGGGAGCCATCTTCTCTCCCTTTTGTGGTCACTTTCCCAGACGTGAACTCATTGTTTGTTAATCATGCTTAGAACATTTACTTTACGTAAGTAAGCAGAGTAAGAGTAGTTTCATCATGAATCATCATTTCCTGCACACAGAGGCCCCTAGGCCTCTAATCCAGAGGCCTTTCTTACTCTCCTGCATAGGTTCTTCCGCCCCCTACACACGATTGACATTTTCTTGCAGATCCTCTTTCAGCTGTTTTGTGGTTCGATTTGAGTATGTTACATCATCTGTAAATATATCGGATGACAGGATAGTTTTGAAGTTGAAGTTAATAAATGTTGGGTCAGGGTGACACGCTAAGCGGAGTTTGTCAACAGTTCTCATGCATGCTTTTCTCTCCAGCTCATATAAAATTATTCATTCATTAATTATTTCTCCTAACATGCTTTTCTCTTTGCCAAAATCTAAGCGTGCAGCATAAAATTGATCAAATAATGTTGTTCGGAGAAAACGGAAAACATGTGCAATGGGTCCGGCTCATACATAAGTATTCATTCATTCATTATTTTAAACCCTCCACTTGAAGTTGTTTATCCCAAACGTGGTTTGGTGACTTTCCCCACAATAAACATAGTGCTAAATATGTTTTCAGTTACTCCTAACAGATTGTTGAGCAGATGACAGTTCACATGGCAGGCACATGACAGTATATCAATTTGTTTGTGAACTCGTTAAATATTATCAGGTCAGAGCGTTGGATACACAATCCTGCAAAAAAAAAAACACTAACAGAAATGTAGCTAAATGAAACCTTTACAAGATTTTTTTTCTGACTGCCATCTGTTCAAATTTGTTATAACAAAGTTATTAAATCACTTAACTAAAGAATTAATTATTATCCTGCTTCTGGCAAGAGCGAAACATTACGTAATCAGAATTTAATCATTAACCTACAGTTGTATCGCTGTACATTTTCTCCCATAAGCATTTAAGCCCTATTTAAAAGAAAAATGTGAAAAGAGACGACCTGCAAGCTCATTATGTGCCACGATGCAATGCATTGTGAGCTTGTAGATGTGCTATTTATGCATTTTTTTAACCCTGTAAGACCTGGGACCGTTCTGTGTCATTTTAAGATTTGAGCTAAAAAGTATTATTTTACACTTTGTCTATTCAAAAATAGCAGATATACAAGCTCATAGCGCGGCACCGAGTGCCGCGCTATGAGCTTGTAGATCTGCTATTTTTGAGAAATCGTGAAAATTTGAGCAAATCTTTGAATATATGTATTTTTAAAGTGAACATCTGTAACTCAAATCTTTGCTCCTGGGGGTCCCTGGAACAACATATTTTGAGATGGGGGTCCGCAGCCAAATACGTATTCATTTTGGGGTCCTTGACATGAAAAAGTTTGAGCACCACTGATATAGAAACATACATTTTTCAGAAAACTGTTGGGATTTAGAAGACATTTGTAGAATCGGCTTCAGGTCTCAATGGGTTAAATGTTTTTTTGGGGGGGGGGCATTTCAATCGTTTGTGAATATTTAAAACATTTATATAATTTGTCAATCTTTGTCCATTTTTGAAAACATATACATATAACACATAAACATATAACAATAGAGACACCAGGGTTGAAAGTGATTGACGTTTCTCTGTATGTGCTGTAGCTTGGTGGGGGGACACAAACCCAGCAAGATCATGCGCTTTGTGGACAAGATCGCAAAGTCCAAGTACTTCCAGAAGGCCACGGAGACAGAGTTCATCAAGAAGAAGATGGAGGAGGTGTCCAACACTCCCCTCCTGCTCACCGTGGAGGTCCAGGAACTCCAAGGAACACTGGCTGTTAACATCCCTCCTCCTCCCACTGACAGGATATGGTATGATGTCATATTTGTTTTCATTACAACATTCTATGTTGCTGCAGATTCATGTGTGGAATTCTCAAATGCAGCCATTAGTCACAGACTCAAAGTGTATCAAATATGTTTTTTTTTCTCTGTATCAACACAAAATATCCAGGAATTACTTTTAAATATGATGCGTTTTGCTGGGGGGAATTAAAGACAGCAGTGCCTCAAGTAAACAGATCGTTATCTATAGTGTAGGCAATGAGTTTGAGTGCCATTTAATGTGTTGCTGTGTCAGTGTCTTTCCCATAACACGGCTCTGCCCTCTGCTGGTGACTGAGCATATTTTTTGGAGGCCTTTTTCTTTTTCAACATTCATAATGGGGTTTTTCCCTGTAACTTCGATTCCCTGTTGAGCCCTTGTCTTTGTTGCAGGTATGGCTTCAGAACTCCACCACACCTGGTGCTGAAAGCCCGACCAAAACTGGGAGAAAGAGAGGTCACTCTGGCTCACGTTACAGACTGGATAGAAAAAAAGCTGTTTGAGGAATTCCAGGTATGGATCGATGTTTTACATTTCTTGTGGTGTGTTTTTATTTCACCTCACCTTTTGTGTCCGATATCAAAGCATTGCATGTTATCAGAAGTTAGAAAACCACGTCACCTTACTGACGTTGTCCTTTCTCCGCCGTGTTAGAACATCTTTGTGATGCCAAACATGGACGACTTGTGGCTGACTATCATGCATTCTGCCATGGACCCCCGTACCGCTGGCGGACCCGTCGTAGCCGACTCCACAGCAGAATCTGAGCCTTTCCAACACGACAGGGGCCCCACCAGTCAGCCATGAAGAGTTGTTTACAGTATTTCATAGTGCTCCTGGAGTCTAAAAATAGCAACGCGGGGGGTAATCCATGGGGGCCTGATCTACTACTACACACAGAAAAAAACCTTCCTATAACAGCACATTCCCGTAGCAGGGGGGTATCTCACCTGCCATAAAGGAGACCAACTACTAGAATGAACCAGACAGAGTTCTGCTACCCAAGGAAACACTAGATTAACCTGTGACTGGCTGCTCTCTTCAGTACTTTTATATCATTGGGAGATGAAGAGATTTCTCTTTGAAGGATTCATATAACGGTAACGACCTATTAAATAGGGACTAACTTGTGGAGCCAGGGAGCTTCATTTTTTGGTGAGAAGCGATTTTATGAGAGGAATGTATGGCGATTTATGAATTGTCATGTCCTTTTTGAACACATTACTATGAAAGCATTCACCAGATATACCTTATAAGGCTACATTATGTGATTTCTGCATAGAGCACAAGAACAGAGGAGTGGAAATGACACGGCATGTAGACCGACATGAGTAGTCTTAAATGATAGATGGACATGCCATACACTGTAGTAACAAGAATGCTGTGTGGATATTGTAGTCCATTTTAGTATAGAAAAAACTATTAGTGAAGGTTCTGGTAACATGTTGAAATTAGCGGTATTCAACAGTGAACGTTTTTACTACAGTATGTCCATAAAGAGCTAGTTTACCTTTTTTAAGTGTAATGGAAGTGAGTGGACATCTCAGATACTTGATATTATAATTTTTTGTTTTGTGTTCACGCCTGCAAGTACAATGTGTGTTTATGTAGGCAGCCTTTGACGGGACGCGAGCTAGAAGTATTCATTTGTGCTGTGACCACACGCTCTCAAGTCCCTGACAGGCCAAGACCCCATTTTATATGACTCAGTTTCTACATGAATCTGTACTATAGTTCCAAGAGAATGTCCACTTTCTCTCTCTCTCTCCAAACCTCAGAAAGCCAATGCTAAAAGCTTCATGAATTCACGAATGCCTATGTAAATGCCATGGTAATTATAAGTACATGGACACAATAAGTGCAATGATATAAACAGTTTGATCTTGTAAAGACAAAAGTTTGTTTGAAAAATAAATATGTATAAGGCATCTTAACACGTATATTGAATGTATATGGATGGATGTACATTTTTTTGGGGTTCATCTTTTTATGAAATCCTTTTTTTGTGGGGGACATATATTGCTTTATTTAGATGGGAGAGTGCAGAGACAAGAAAGCGAGGGCAGAGAGAGGAGACATTTGAGACAAGACAAGAGCATGTGGTCAGTGCACTAAGTGGTTGTAAAGACAATATGAAAGGTTTTTGTTAACCACTTACATATTTTGATTGTGGTATGCAAAGTATTGACAAATGCAATTTGAGAATTTATTATTTTTGCTTCATTTTAGGTTCATGGTCTTGGAAAACACTATCTTATCATACAGCTATCAAATGCCGATGTGCCGTTCAGTCATTGTTTTGCTTTGTGATTTTCTTCAAGCCTGCGAGCCATGTGTCTTTATGGAGTGGTGGTGCATTCATTTATAAGCCTTCTTGTCATTGCTTATGAATAATGTAAAAGACATGAAGTTACATTACCAAATGCAATAGCTGCCAATGCTTTGAAAATATTCTGCTCACCATTAAGCTGAATGATACGTTAATGTAGCTTAACGCCCCGCCCCTCTGTATGGTACAGTACAGAGTACTCATCAACGTATAGTAGAATGTTCATTGCCAAAAACATATAGCCGTATCAACTGGTTGTTTCTCAGAGAATAGCTTTATAACTATTCTTATTTGTTATCCTAACCACAGTCTGGATTTAGGCCTTCAGTGTCTGATTCTATTCTTTTTTGGCAAAAATATCTTACTGATACATTTGTAAGATTTCTTTTGTTTCGTTTTTTTGTTTTCATGAATTCCTACTTTTTGTTGAATCATCCACTTTTTCTTAAAAGGCACTGTAACAAACTCTTGATTAATTTCCATGAAGCTTTTCTTTTCTGTTCGAAGTATTAGTTTTGTTCAACTATGTCAGAGTTGGTTAAGGTTTTTGTTTTGTCTGTTTCTCTGGTGTAAACGGGAATAAGAAGTTCACATATAAAGCCCATGCCATCATTTGTGTTTTATGAAGTGTCTATGTTTTGTTATATTGGCATGTAAGTTTAAGGCCAAATTGAGTGATAGTGGGTATCTGCCTCTTGTCAATATGGAAAAGTAAAATTCTGTAAATTAAACCCTTTATACTACAGATGTTTATTTTCAGGCCATTTTTTCTCATTCGGGGGTAAAGTTCTGTTATGAATTTTGTATTGTGAATTGTAATGCAAATATGTGGTACAAATGGGAAAATCCAGCTTGCTTTGTAATTATTCGCTCTTGAATTAAATAAAGATTTTTTTTAATGAGACTTTCTTGTGCAGATGTTTGTTCATAGGAGAATGAGCAACCACTTCAACAATTAGCCGACAGTGGCATCTGAATCAGTGACATTCATTTACCTGATTATCTTAATTCTTTTCCCCCCAGGGGCCACTTGAGAAACTGAAGAATAGCGTCTTGCACTTTGTTGCCGAGATTAAACCACCCACCTCTAAAAACCTCTTGCACCTATGGCACGCTATGCACTGGAATCTGGTGCCTGTTATTCCACTTTTACCCGTAGTTAGTTTCCTCATTCCACAATGATTTGCATAATTCACTACGCAATAAGAACGTCCCGGACATCCGCCGGTCCCATTATTTGCCTCTGTTACCCAGTGCTACAAGGTTGTAAATGTCTCAACTTTGATACTTTAATGTTTAATGGGATTTTACTGTCTTCCTATTCACACATCCGGCTATAAGGATGGCCATACAGCTCGTCTGCATTGGTTCTCACAATATAAAAGATTAGGAAATCTTCCCAAGGAAAACGTCAACCTCTAGTTAATGCTATTAAAGCCAATAACAGTAAGACACATGACCATTTACATATTGGGTGTATTAACATCATATCATCATACAAACCTTTATCACGCAGTGTGCAGACAGGACGGGATCATGTTTCTCAGGTCTCAATCCTCTTTGATGTATCCTTTACCATCCTTTATGAGGGTATTACTAGGCTACTGCAGATTTTAGCAGAGGTAAAGTTTAAGGACTAACTGAATAATCATATGATTTATGGTGTGTCCACCTCGTACATTCTTCCCGTCAAGGTATGGATCAGTAGGTGCATTGTCCCTTAAATCAATGATAAACCACTGTTTAGGCCATTGGTTCTCAAAGTGGGGTCCGGGGACCCCCAGGGGTCCTTGGGGAGGTACCAGGGGGTCCCCAGCAAAAGTAGTTAATATCAGCGTCACAATCATTTTAACCACTTTAACTATTATTTTATACTTTAGCTATTCAAAAATAGCAGATCTACAAGCTCATAGCGCGGCACCGAGTGCCGCGCTATGAGCTTGTAGATCTGCTATTTTTGAAGAATCTTGAAAACCTGTGCAAATCTTTGAATATTTTTTTTAAAAAGCGAACATTTTCAACTCAAATATTTGCTTTTGGGGGTCCCTGGAACAACATTTTTGAGATGGGGGTCCGCGGCCAAATACATATCATTTTGGGGGTCCTTGACATAAAAAAGTTTGAGAACCACTGGTTTAGGCCACAGTTGTCACTAATGAATTAGTGTTGTCTTAGATCTGGATCTGGACTATATCTCCCACAGGGGAGAAAAGGGACAGACTTTTCTACCAGATGCTAGACAGGTCATATTACGGCTTGTATGCCTTTATGGATAGGACAGTATAGGCTGACAGGAAATGGGGAGAGAGATGGGGAGTGACATGCAGCAAAGGTCTTCGGGGTCGGGAGTCGAACCCGCGACACGCAGTCAGGCTGCATTACCAGCCTACATGTATAGGTGCCCAGACGGTTACACCAAACGTTGGTGCCAAATAAGAGTGATCTTTCCAAAATTCAAAATTCAAAAACTTAAGAGGAGTTCAACCAGCCGTGGGGTTTATAACGTTATAAAATATATTTATTACACAGAGATTAATAACACAGTGCTACAGTAATGGATTGGGTACAATATGGTCATGTTTTCTTTCCTTTGCAGAATCTCAATATACACTGTATTCTTATCTCACCAAAATAGGCTACAAAACTATGCTAAGCCGTTATTGTGTGTTCAGCAATAGTGAAAGGTTCTAGGATTTCTCTCTTGTACTTCTGTTTTTTTTTTCTCCCCTTGTTTCTGCAGCCTCTATTTATACCTAATATCTATCCCTAGCTCAGTGTGGTTAGCCACATGTCCAAAAAAGGACACTCTTTCAACCGCCACTGAACTCGCAGCTATGCGATAAATCCCCCTAATTCCTGGTATTGACTTCACAAGCGTGCACGTGTCTTATCATAGCTGCTGTCTACACATTCGTTGTGGGTCAGACACTGTCAAAGCAACAAGGCATCTCATATTGTAAGCCTATAGCTTTGTCGAGCCACGTGGCCCATAGGGAAGAAGCTATACAAGTACCTGTACTCACCTATACAAGTACATCCCCCAGCCATGACGTACAAGTACACACCCTGGATATGACACTGTACTGTATGTCACAGGGACTTACCCTCAATCGAACCCTTGATGCTGAGTGCCAAGCACGGAGGCATTGGGTTTATAGTCTTCTTTGGTATGACCTGAGGCTGACCGGGGAATGACCCCCCCCGACCTCCCACTCTCAGAGCTGACACTCTAATCTCATATCTCATAATACTGTACAGATATTAACAGAATAAGGCTTCATCAAAATCAACCATTTCACCATTATTACACCAATGGTTCCTACAGTTTTCACTGATCATTGTTGCATTTGATTATTATCTTGATTTGATCTTCTGTTTCTTCTTATTCTCCTGCTTTGTCCCTTATGTTGTCCCATGGGACCCAGACCTTCCACCATGGCACCAGCAACAGTAGCTGTTCTTACATTATGCTTGCATTTAACAATTATTATAGTATTTGCTGTTAAGCCCATTGTTTTAGAATAAATAATGCCAGAACACGCCATTATGCAAATGTATTTTCCATGATATTTAGGCCTACTGTTATTATTAACAGTAAAATGCTTGAAGAAAGACCATGTCTGATCATCCTCTACACATTCAAGCAGTTGCTAATAATGTGTGTGTGTGTGTGTGTGTGTGTGTGTGTGTGTGTGTGTGTGTGTGTGTGTGTGTGTGTGTGTGTGTGTGTGTGTGTGTGTGTGTGTGTGTGTGTGTGTGTGTGTGTTGGTGCTTGTGTGCTAGAAGAGAAAGGTCAGCTGGGAGAGCCAGGGGTCCAGCAGTGAGGACTCGCCCTTGGGCGCTTTCTATGTGGGTGGGCCGGCCAGGCCCACCCACATAGAAAGCTGGCCCACCCAATCGATTAACAAAAATAAAATAATAATAATAAAAAAATATATAATATTTTTTAATAATAAATCGGTAAAATCAGGCAATAAGAATTAAATCACATAACCCTAACCTAACCCTAAAACCGAAATAAAGTAACAAGAAAGCGGGGGGGAAGTACCAAAATCTGCCCAAAAACCGAACATTTTCGCGCGCGCGCACCCGCTGCCGCCTAGGCCCAGCCTATTAGCGTTCTGGCTGCGCCACTGGTTAGTGCCTGCGTCAGTAATTTTGATGGTCTTTATGAGTCCTACAAATCATGTTACACACAATTGCTTGAACAAGCTGACAACTCCAGCCTATCCCTGTCTGATTTCCTGCTCGTTCAGTGGACTTTGAACTTCAAAGCTCAATGTTTGCTCCTGCAGCAGCAGGCAGCCTGCTCTCCTGTTTGCTTGTCCATGATTAAGACGCACACTGTATCACCTATACAGCAGTTACAGGGAGCCTTTATACCAACACATTTACTGTGGTTTGTTTGACTCACACTTGGCAAACACTAAGCTAATTATAGCTTAATTACATGGTTCCATATGATGATGACACATTAGTCACATACAGAAGTGCGAAGTGGAGGTTTGTGCTGTCTGTCAGCAGACATTGATTTTAATAGCCATGAAACATGACTGTCATTGTGACAGACGAATTTTCCAAACAAACAAACTGTAAACAGCCCTACTTTTTGGGTGCGGACTGCGGAGGAGTATGTGGAAGTGAGAGAAAACACAGTCAGAAAGTGCATAATCACTGTAATTACACAGTGTGTTCATGTCTAATACTCCTGTTGTTTGTTTAGTGACAGTCAATCACATTGTGTGTGTCGCAGCTGGGTGCACACACACAGCACTTGTATTTCAGGTTTTGCCACACATGCCATGCTTGCTTGCCTTCGACGCTGCTGTCGGCAGGGCGTGGAGAGGGCTGCTGAAGTTTGATCACGTTCGTTCGTTCGGTCAGTCAGTCAGTCGGGAGTTTCTATGTCAGGGATGATGTTCAGACAGGAGAGGAAAGCGCGCAGGTGAATTTGGGCATTTCCTCCGATTACGCAGGGTGCTGTAGCAGTTTCAACAGGATCATCATACATTCTGTGAGAGTCCAACACAACACACGCTCACAGAATGTCGGGGGAGTGCATTCCAGAGGGTCCTGATCTGAAGGAGATGTCCGAGGAGGACCTGTGGCAGCTGATCAACGACAACCGGCACCGCATCTCGCTGAGCGTGCGGCCGTGCAGGCTGATGCCTTACCTGAGGCAGGCCAGGGTGCTGACCGAGGTGGACGAGGACGAGATCCTGTCCAGCCACAACCTCACCAACCGCACCATGAGAACCAGTAAGAATATGCACGAGCACTCACTCTCGCAGATGCTGAGTTTTAGCTTACTATTAAAGATGGTAATAAAAAGAAAACGCCGAAAACGGGTAGCCTTATAGTAGAAATAATAATATTTTTAAAAAAAAGTAGGCTACTCATTTTTTGTTTGTTTATTTTTTGTTAAAAACAAAAAGTTTTTTAGTTGCCAACTCCAGTCAGTAGAGAGACATTTTGTCATCTCTTTTTCTTTTTCTCATCACTTCCAATTTCAGTAGTTTATCCTGTAGGCTATCCTGTGTGAGTTCTCTCTCCTGGTTGGTATGACATTTTATTTTCAGTTTACTATAGCAACAATGATTAGGCTATTATCTTAATACAGAGCTATATTTAACACTTATTTTAACATAAATAAATAAACTCTATCACTTGCACCACCTTTAAATGGAATACATTAAAACCAAATCAAACGATTATAAACAGGAATAAAAGCTTTAGGAAAACATTTACAATAGCCTGCAGTCTGGCCCAAATATTAAAAATGTCCCAGTTTCAGTATCCAGTTTCAAAAATCTTCTGAAGTTATTCCAAGCATAAGCTGAGTAGGCTTAGACTACTGTATCTGATAGCAGACTTTCACAGGTTGTTCAGGCATTGCTCGGTATCCGAGCAATGCCTGAGGAATTTGATTTCCAAAGTAATAAATGGAGAAGCATGCCTGTAAATTTCATAATCAACAACTGAGAGGAGCAGTAGTGCCTCTTCAACATTTTTTCTACAGGAGGACAATGGAAAACAAACTTTGTTAATGTAGTTGCCAAGTGTTGCCCTCAGTTTATTTGTATTATTATTATTATTATTATTATACAAGATTATATCTTTTTTTCAACATGAGGGTTTATCATCAAGCCAAATGCCAAGACATTTGTTCAGTCCGCGTGTTTGACATCTGAAGCAAATGTGGATATTGCTAAAGATTCTAGCTCTGGATTAGAGCCTACATTTGTTTTTTGACAATAGCAGAATAGTGCAATACTGTGTATATTTAGGCTACATTACAATCACTTAACATCCCCCTATGTAAAGCGTCTTTGGGTACTTAGAAAAGCGCTGTATAAATCTGTGATATTATTATTATTTATAAGATTGAGGTCATGTAATTAATATTAAATAACATTGGATCCCTACACTATGACCTTTAATTCTGAAGACACATCCCCTACCTAGCCCGATAATTGTTTAAAATGTTTATGTCACCACCCTTATGGCAAAATATGAGCATTCTTCCAAAATAGGGATTTTGTCCAGTGAGTACAACAGTCAAATTATAATACAATACATGGAGGTATCAACATGTGTTATACAATCTTTGATTAAGTGTTGTGATACAGAATCCTCTGTTGTGATCCTAAACACTCTCTCTATTAGAAGTGGTGACTTAATTGAGTTGAATTAGTCATCTGTAAACAAGTGTGAGTTCAGAGAAAAAGATGACAACAGTGTTACATGTGACACTGACACTACCATGTTGACATCTTGTTCTCACAACATTTCCTAGTTTATTAGCCAAACACATAAATACATTTTGCACGAACCGCATCAGTAGGCCTACGTGGCCGGAAGATATGTGAGTCATGACAGACACAGAAGTAGTCAAGACAGGATATGAATAGGAGATGTGGCTATACAAACTGTATGCTGGGCACACAGATGTGTGATAAAATGAGACCCATATCTATATGATTACACAGATTAAGAGTGATTAAGTACAGTTATAAGAATATCATGATACTGGTATGTGGGTTAAGCCTCATGCATATTTCAACAGTTAGGGTAGGGCAGGCTATATTTACATTTAGTGTAGTGTGTGTAGTGTAAAAGCATTTCAAAACCCTTCTAGCAGCCTCTATGCATCCACTACTCAGCAGCAGTATGTTGCGTGTTGTTTTATGTATCACAATACAATGTGATACATGCTTTTTTGTGTCTAATCCACGTTGGTGTTTTTGAATGATGACCTTGTTGTGATTTTAAAATGGCCAATAAAGTATTCTATTCTATTCTATTTCTAAAGAATATCTGCTAAATTATTTAAGATAAAAAAACAGGCCTTTCATAGCCCTTTTTGATTACAGTGTTGTGCGTAACATATACGGTATTGATTTTTAAAATTTCTCTGGCTGAATTGGTTAAAGGGATGTTTCACTTTCAAATAAAATTAGAAATATAAAAATGATAAAATTAAAACATTTATTCTTTATGAAAAAACGAATGGAAAAATCACAGCAATCATTGTGTAAGGGGACGTGATTTTTCCATTACTTTAAAAAAAAAAAGTTTTATCTTCTTATTTTATTATTGACATTTTTATTGTTGTGAAGCACTTTGTGACTCTGATTGTCTGTGAAAGGTGCTCTAGAAATAAACTTTACTTACATACTTACTTAAATAGTCTGCTAGAAGATGATGATAGACAGTGTTTGCTTCTGCTTTGCCCTCTTCTCTTACTGCTGTTGTTAACTTTCAGAGTGAATGCATTATGTAAGTCAAAGTATCTTTGTTGAACTTTGCACTTCCCTTTTTCAGGCTACATGCTGGACCTCCTTGGTACCCAGGGACGGAATGGCGCTGTGGCCCTATTGGAGGGCCTGATGATCCACTACCCAACCATCTACACCCAGGTCACAGGACGTTCACCCAGCACAGAGCCCTCTCGATTCAGCGGTTGGTGGCTTAAAATCAAGGCTACCCCAATTCTATTGGTAATTGGTTAATACTGGATATGATTTTTTTTACTAACCCCTTTACTGTGAAATTGTACTTCCAGGCCTAATAAAATACTCTGAGCTGACAGAGTATCTGATCAGGGCAGTAACAGGGATGCAGAAGGAGCTCCAGGAGGCCCGCAACGAGGCTGGTCGACTCGGCGCACGCTCCGCCTCACTTGAGTCTGAGCTCAGCCAGCTGGTGGAGCAGGAGAAGGAGTCCAGGGACCTCCAGTCTGACTATGAGCGCATGAGAAAACACCTGGCTGCCGCACACCGCGAAGTGACCAAGCTGAAAGATGAGAAGTGTGACGTGTATGTGCGCTACACGGCGGCCATCGAGGAGAAGTCGGCTGTGAACATCCGCAACCGCGACCTCAACCTGCAGGTGAGAGTTCACGCTATTCAGGGACGTCACGGGCTCTCAGAAGGTGGGGGGGATGGACTTTCGGTGGACTATACCCCTTACTTTACACTTTGGCTATTCAAAAATAGCAGATATACAAGCTCATAGCGCGGCACCGAGTGCCGCACTATGAGCTTGTAGATCTGCTATTTTTGAAAAAGCGTGAAAAACATTTGTAACTGTCAAATGTTGACAAATTCTGTATTAGTACATTTTTTGGGCGGATTTTGTTCGTTTTTTTTTTTTCCTGTTTTGGTTACTTTATTTCGGTTTTAGGGTTAGGTTAGGTTATTTAATTCTTATTTTTGCCTGATTTTACAGATTTATTATCAAAAAAATATGTTTTTTTTATTTTTTCAAAAAGTGGGGGGTATGAAATCACGGATCTGTGAGAGTGAGGGTGTTGCGTCGTACGCACAGTGAATGGCCGTGACGCCCCTGACGCTATTGCTCACTATGGCTTTGTCCCAAATAGAAGGCAGTATATGAAGGAAAGAAAGAAGGCATCAAGGTCTTTCCCATCTAGTCTATGCTACCTGTTAAAGTGCCTTCACTATGGCTAATTTTGAAGGCAGCAACTTATCATGTTTGGTTGTGTGACTGAGATATGAGATGTTTTGAGATGGACAAGACAGGTGTTTTCCTTTTTAATCAGCCATGACAACTGTGCAGTGTTTGTCTTGTATTGGTGGCAGGTGTATCAGCTACAAACTGAGCTGCAAAAGGCCCAAACAGAAACTGACTTCCAGAAGCGACGCTCGCTCAGATGTGCCTCTCCTGCTGAGACGCAACAGTTACGGGAGGAAGTCAGCGCACTTCGCCGCCAGTTGCTGGAAGCTGAGAAATTCTCCCCGGTGAGAGACAGAGAGATGGGTGGGGTGGGTGGGTGGGTGGATGGGTGTGGGAGTGCGGAGTGTAAAGCTAAATGTCTTCTCTTTCATTTATCCATTCAGGATTGAAAAATAAGACTATAAAGTAGACATGATCATATTCTTCTGGCCTTTTTCATCGCAATCGTTTTGGCCTAGATTCAATACCCATTGACACCAAACAAAAGAACTATACGCACTCATCACTTAAGGGACAGTGAAGGCGCGGTGAGTGTGGATATCTTCTTTCAACAGGAACAATGAATAGTTATCTCTGCCTGCATCTTCTTCAAAACACAGTTTTTGCTACTACTCCTACAGATTCTGTCCAAAACTCAAACTACTACTCATTAGCTAACTATGGATGAACATGTATTTTTGATATTCCATAGGATTGGCTATAAGTGGCTTCTTAACCCATTGAGACCTGAAGCCGATTCTATATATATATGTCTAAATCTCAACAGTTTTCTGAAAAACGTATGTTTCTATATCAGTGGTGCTCAATCTTTTTCATGTCAAGGACCCCCCTCGGTGCCGCGCTATGAGCTTGTATATCTGCTATTTTTGAATAGCCCAAAGTGTAAAATAATGCTTTTTAGCTCAAATCTAAAAATGACACAGTTCCAGGTCTTAATGGGTTAAGTGAATACAATAATGTACAAGGCAGCAAAACATAACTGCATAATTACAGTATACA
>NC_139939.1:50784381-50866881 GCF_963454915.1 Gymnoscopelus microlampas | reverse complement strand
CAGACTTGACAAAAGCACTGCAGTCATAGAGTTGATCTTACTCAAGGTCACTGAACCAGTCCAAGAGTTGCAGTGTCCAAGATAATGTTTGGAGAACGACGAACTAAGTGATAGAAAGAGAGAAACCAATGCTTTGTCTTCTCTTTCAGCTTGGAGATGACTGACACCGAATCTTTGTTGGATGACTTCGTTGTCCTCCCCGATGGTACGGTATAACTGAATTCTGTATCAATTAGTAATAGTTGAGTCATACAGAGTTGGAGACACTTCACATTATAAGGTAGAAGTTTAAGACATGAGGAGAGGTACACTAAACATTCAGGATAGGGGTACAGTAGTCCTCCTGGAAGGCAGGGAGAGAGCCTAGTTATATACAAAGATAAGAGAGGAACTTGCTTGTGTCACAGGACTAAGCTGCACCCTAAAGTGTGTTTAGGGCCTAAACAATAGATACCAGGCCTGTGTCAAGGCATCTATCATAATCCATAACAGTATAACAGCATATCACTGTTATGATATATAACAGTATATCATAATAGTGTGTGTCTGTGTCAGTGTGTGTGTGTGTGTGTGTGTGTGTGTGTGTGTGTGTGTGTGTGTGTGTGTGTGTGTGTGTGTGTGTGTGTGTGTGTGTGTGTGTGTGTGTGTGTGTGTGTGTGTGTGTGTGTATGTGCGTGCGCGTGCGCGTGCACGTGCGTGTGTGTGCGTGTGTGTGTGTGTGTGTGTGTGTGTGTGTTTGTGCGTGTCGGGTAACACATTCACTTTTTTTAGTTTTGTTTTGTTGACGTTATATCCTCAATGCCAAGTCAATTAGCAGCCTTGCTTTTGTTTTATAGAGAATTGCAAAGGATTACAAAGGGGAAAGGCTTACAAAGCATTGCAAAGGACACACTCTACCAATTGCAGCACTAATAGGTGAGCCATTTAACTCCAATTATACTACTACTAATAGTAATTGTCTGTTTTTCGGAAACGAATGTACAAGATTCATAGCTATGAATAATGATGTCAAATAAATCCACCCTTATTTCTCTATTATTTGTCAGCTTGTGTAGAACATCTCCCCCTCCGTTCCTGGTGCGCTCTCGTCCCCGGGCCATCCGGGTCTCTGCCCGTGTCCTTACCATCTCCTTCCAAGCAGACACTCTGCTCAGTCAGCTGACGGTCGTCGGGGGCAACAAGACCGGTGTGTTTGTTCACCAGGTGATGGAAGGCACCGCTGCCCAAGGCGTTGGCATCAGACCCGGGGCACAGATAGTACAGGTGAGAGTGTGTGTGTGTGCGTGCGTGTAGATTGTAATTGATCATATTCCTTTTGTTGGGGTAGGGTTTCCGACCCTCCGAGTATGACATCATAACAAAATGGCCACCGTGTGAATGTGATCAATGGTTCTGTGTGCAGAAAGTCTATAGCAGTGGTTCTCAACCTGGGGGTCGCGACCCCCAGGGGGGTCGCCAGATTTTTTGGTGAATGTGAAAAAAATAAAAAAATAACATTTTTTTTAACAAAATATTTTTTTATGTTATTATTAATTCATGTTTTATCAGTTAATGTACTAAATTCAAGATAAAAATATTTCATTATTAACATTAGGAAAACATTTTTAATGTAATATAATAAATAATTATCAAATAACCTATTATAATTAAATAACCTAACCCTAACCCTAAAACCGAAATAAAGTAACCAAAAAACGGGAAAAAAAACAAACCCAATCCGCCCAGAACCGCAAAAAAAAAAAACGCGCTGCGCTCGAGTGCATGCGGGGGGTCGCGGGAAATAATATAATTATTTTGGGGGTCGTGGCCTGAAAAGGTTGAGAACCCCTGATCTACAAGCTCACAACGCGTCACAATGCGACACATTGTGAGCTGGTACGTCATCAGTATGAGGATCATCAGTATGAGAGTCTATGAGAGTCATTGTACCGTTGTGTTGCAGGTGAAATATGAGCAGAACCAGCAGGCTCTGAGCATGGTACTGGAGGACTCGACCTTAGAGGAGGCTCTGTGGGCTTTGGACCAGGTCCGGGGATTCTGTCACATTTCCCTGCGACCCAGCCAAGATGGTAGGTTGCAGTGTGAACACTATATTTTTTCCCCACTACTATCAAGTTCTTAATCATTTTTAAGTTGCCGTGGGCCATTTAATACAATTTTAATTTCCAGATTTTATACTTCGCTATCCATCATTATAATTTCTTGAAACGGACTGAATGTTCAGTATAACCACACTTCACACATGCACAAACATATCTGGCCATGTCAAAGTCATAAGATAAGTCATAAGATAGCACTGTGGTACAGCAAGCCACATTGTTCTTGACTGTGACAAGACATAAATCAACCTCGTAAACTTTAGGGAAGTACCGAAGTAGAAACTGGTTCCACTAATGATGAAATATCATCTCCACTCATCTGACTTTCTCAGTGATGCTAAACAATAACACCAGTGGTGGAAAGTAACTAAGTACATTTACTTAAATACTGTACTTAAGTATAATGTTGAGGTATTTGTACTTTACTTGAGTATTTCCAATTTCCAATACTTTTACTTCTACTCCACTACATCTCAGAGGCAAATATTGTACTCTACAATTATTTGAAAACTTTAGCAACTTTTTAGACTTTGATTATTACCACTTCAGCCCTATATGTATTTCAATACAAGCTTGTAGATCGGCTATTTTCAAAAGATTTTTCATACATTTTGAACTTGTGAAATCGGACATTTTGCACAATGAGTACTTTTACTTTTGCACTTTAATTATATTTTGATACCAGTACTTTTGTACTTTTACTCAATTAAATGTTTTATTCCAGACGTTCCCTTGTAACAGAGTATTTCTACATTGCAGTACTTTTTCCACCACTGGTGATGCTAAACAATAACACCAAAGTTTGTATTTGAGCGTGACTCTAAGTGAGGAAATGATCTTGACACCAGAGATGCTGATGCCAATCGCACACTCAAAATAGTGTCCTCTAAAACTAAGACCACAAAATGTCAAGATGATATACAACAACAAGGAAGAACTGGAGTTCCTCAAGCATATCTCTCAGAATTCCAGGCATAATTAAACCCACAATTAACCTGTAGCTATGTGGCTGGCACTGCATCAAATCAGATCCATTTTCTTTTCCATCTCCATTGTATTTCCTTTTATTTCCTTTACGTCACCGTTTTGTTTAACAGCGCAAAAGAACGGGGAATCACAACAAACACCAAATACATAGCAAGTAAACAAGAAACTTACTGCACATGTTAGCACACATTATGTCCACATTAAGCCACCCTTCCTTGCTTGTAGTTTCTAAAGGCTAGCCACTACAACATTGGTTCTCAAAGTGGGGTCCGGGGACCCCCAGGGGTACTTAAGGGGGTTCCAGGGGGTCCCCAGCTAAATGATGGACAGGAACCAAATGGACCCTTATGGGTGTGTAACTCTGAGAGAGTACAAATGGAACCAAATGGACCCTAACGGGTCCATTTCGTTCCATTTGTACACTCTCAGAGTTAAATGAACATTGATTATACAATATGAATTGGGGTCCCAGAGGTATAAATGCCATTAAATGGGGGTCCGTAGCCTAATGCATGTTAAACTGGGGGTCCTTAAAATTAAAATGGTTGAGAATCACTGCTAGAGAGCCGTAAAAACCTTCTCTTATTGGGGTCCCTGGCTTATCTTTTCAAATGGGGGTCCGTGCGGTAATAAGTGTCAATTTGGGGGTCCTTGACATGAAAAGGTTTGAGAACCACTGCACTAGAACAATGTACACCAGGTTCTCCATGTCGTGTGTTACTCCTATTACAACAAAAGTAAGACATTCCACAATGTTCTATACTTTGTGTCCATTATCTTTATACCATTTCATTCTCAGCCTATGAGAAGCTGCTGCAGCAGCTGCAGAGCACGCACACTAACTCAGGAGACTCTTTCTACGTGCGCGTCAACATGGCGCTCCCTCCTGGCCCCCCCGGTGGCGCCCTGGCCGTCTCCTGCAACGACATCCTGCATGTGACCAACACACAGCCCGCTGGCACCGAGGACTCCTGGCGTGCCAGCCACGTCTACCCCTGCCAACTGCTGGACCTCCAGAGCGGCACGGTGCCCAACTATTATAGGTGGGGTGTGGCTGAGGCTGGCATGGATGAGTCATTATGGAGTTGTGCGATGATAAGGGAACCGTGTCTGCATAATGAAGAGCAGGTGCTGTGAGTGGTAGGGTCATTAACTTTTAACCCATTAAGACCTGAGGCGATTCTTAAAAAAAATCTAAATCCTAACAGTTTTTTGAAAAAAATATAAAAAGTATTTTTTCACGATTTTTGAATAGCCAAAGAAATCAAAAGTGACACAGATGCGTTCCAGGTATTAATGGGTTAATTCAGGCCATTTCGGAAGATGTTCATCAAAACGTTATTGCGGAAATGTGGCCATAGAATAAGAAATAAATAGATAACCAAATTACTATCTATCCATTATTATATAAATATAAAATATATCTCTGCTGTATCTCTGCTCTGAAATGACAAAAAAAAAAAAAAGTGGAGTTAGGAGGTTTTGTTCATCATTGATGAGAACAGCTGAATGGACCTCCAAGCTCACAATGAGGTTGGAGGTCAAAAGGGGGTGGAGCCTGGAGTCAGCTAAACCAGCGAACTCCACCCCCCTATGGTGAATTTAGCTGGTTTAGCAGAAAGTTTGAGGTTCCAATGGAGTTAGATGGTTTTGTCAGAAGCACTTTTTAATACTTTTCATTGGTTCAATAATGTTTTGATCAACACACAGACGTAAAGGGTGTTCAATGGCCCTGATTTATGGAAAAAAATGCAAAAGGGGAAAAATGGAGTTAGCTGTTTCCTGCCGGACAGCAACGATATATATATTTTGAGCTAAGTGGAATTAAATCCTTATGGTACAAGTATGAAGGGCCATAAACATTTTGTTGAGGCAGTGATGAGGCATGAGACAGACAGTTTACATGCAATGTACTGTATATGTCTGAGAAATACTGAATCTGTTTCCTGATATCACTGTACAGGGCACAGCGACTGCTGATCAGAGCAATCGAAGACATGAGCTTCCAATCAAAGATGGGTCAAAAAGTAAGAGTAATGTTTTGTTTTACCTTAGGATCCAGCCTGGTGATGATTTTGTATTGATTTGTTATTTCTGTTTTCAAAAGTGCTATAGAAATGTTTATCATGACTATCACTTTTTTCTCTCTCTCTCTCTCTCTCTCTCTCTCTGTCCATCAGATGGAACGTGTGTTGGCCCCAGAGAAGCAGAAGGCTGTGAGGATTGTCAGCACGGGGCGCCAGGGCAGGAACCCTCTGTGGATCAGTGTGGAGAACCGTAAGACAAAGAGTACAGAGTCAGGTGAATACAGTACACGCACGCACGCACGCACGCACGCACGCCTGTGTTCAGCAATATGCAAAAATATGCAAAAAACTCATTCCAAAATCAAGAGATGGCCAAAAGCAGCTAAATAATCAAAAGAAACAAGGAAACAAACAAATTATGATAATGGGATGAAACACTCTTACACAGAGAGAACTACATTCTGTATGTCTTATGTCCATTGTCTCCCTCTCCTGACACAGAGAGGTAATTGCAACAATGTCCGAACTACAAAAAAGATGGTGGTGGCACATCTAGTGCCCAGTCTGGTGCGGACTCTCTCTTTTCCCCGGTGTTTCGCCCAGGTGGGCGTGGTTTTGAGGTTAGGTTTAGGCATAGTTTCTGTGAGATTGGGGTAAAGGTTAGGGTTTAGGTATATAAACTCGCCCACCTGGGTGAAACACCAACGAAAGATGGAATCCCCAGTCTGGCGTGCTTCAAATAATGTTATGTCCAACCCACTGCAGATGTGCTAGTGATATATTGTATTAATAATGCTACAATAAAATAAATATTCATTAAAATAATCCAATGATTCTAGCTTTAAAGTGCTCGATTTTCCTCGTTGCCCCCTTCTAGGTGATGCATCGGCACCCAGAGGGTGTGTGACTCTCATGCCATACACCTTGGTCACCCCCCACTTCCCACCGGTCTGCAGACCCATTCTGCTGCTGCCCACCATCCTGGGACGCGTCTTGGACAAGAAGATGGCAGAGTGGCAGGGCTTTAAGCTCTGTGAGCCTGGTAAGGAAACTCTCTCTTGAGCCACCTTGTATCATTCTGTATAATCATATAATTATGATGAAGGTTGGATGAATGCCACACAGACAAATCCCTACAACTAGTCATTGTCATCTACAGTAAGTAGAATTGATGACAATGGATGGCGTGACATACTGTGTGTACCACATTGGGGAGGGTGGAGGGCTCAACTCAACTTCAATATAAATGCATGTCAGGATTGGGTCTCCAAAGTAGGGGCATCAACTTACTATAAAGATCTGTGAAATGGGGGTCTTTAACTATTTATTGCATTAAAAGGAGATAAGAAAGCTAGGGCATTGAAGATATGGAATTTAAAAAAAGTACTTTATACCAGAAGGCACTGGTGTTAGTGAAAATGGGAGCATTCATATTCTGGGCATTAAAAAAACAATGTATTGTAACCAATCATGAAGGCTTATATTACAGCTGATTCCATGATGATGATGATGATGATGATGATGATAATGATGATGAATGATGATGTTGTTGAGCATAATGATGTTTGATTGACCTGAACCTACTATACAATAAATATTCCAGAAAATCTATATATCTTACTAATGCATATTCTACTATTTTCTGTTGTGTTTTGTTCTCCAGAGGTGCTGACCCCCACTGAGCATGCTGCCAGGCTGCAGAGGTCTGAGGTTCTAGAGGAGTGTGAACAGGATGGGAACCAAAGCTACACTCTGCAGAGTGTGGAGAAAGTCATGAAGCAGGTTAGCCTTTTGCAGCAACCATCAAACATAACGTATCACAGCACTAGGAGTAGCTAGTGGAAGAGGCGCTCTCATTTTACTTTTGCTGACGGCCTCAAACTTGGCATGTGTGTCCCACTTGACTCGGTGGTGTGTCAACGTTTCCGAGAACCGAAAAAAACACAAATATCTGTGAGTGTCTGACCACGGGTCTATGGAGGACGCACCGATTCGATTCTGCAGAGGACGCATGGGATCTCTGGGTGTTTGGGAAGAGTGTATGTGTCGGCTTCCCTGATTGGCCAACCCATAGGGCTGTGGGTTGGCCAATACACATACATTATTATTATTATTACTCTCCGCAGGAGAGTTTTGTTTTCACTTTCTAAATATGACACACCGATTGGTCAACCCTCACGTGACACGTGACAATACGGTGAAATATTGTATAAATACATGGCGTCACTTTGGCAGTGTCTTTGCCACTGCCAAAGTGAGGTAAGACAGGAACCATCACGAAATGGCTGCATGGCTGATACATAATTGGCAAATAGGACAGATAGGACACTTATATAGACAGGAGGGATATGACACACAGACGGATAGGACACTTATAGTACACAGACAGGACGGATAGGACACTTATACAGACAGGACGGATAGGACATTTATACAGACAGGACGGATAGGACACTTATACAGACAGGACGGATAGAACACTTACAGTATACAGACAGGACGGATAGGACACTTATACAGACAGGACGGATAGGACACTTACATAGACAGGAGGGATATGACACTTACACAGACAGGACGGATAGGACACTTACAGTATACAGACAGGACGGATAGGACACTTACAGTATACAGACAGCGGAGAGTTGTGCTCCGAGGAGCACTTTTTCTAGTTATTATTAATAATGTATGGTCTTGAAAATAAAGTCATACAGCCTAGCCCTAGGAAAGTACCGTGGTCCTTCATTAAAATGTTTGTCATAAATGTGCCCTCTGTCTGTCTGGTTTGTATCACAGGGCATTCACTGTGTGCTGCCACTGGGACTTGACTGTGTGCGTCGGCTGCACAGGGCTGAGATATTCCCCATCATCGTCTTCATCGCGCAGACTGCACGGAGTGCACGTAAACTCAGGTAACGTCTCTGGGTCCACACAGGATCACCTAGGGCTCACAATGACGATGCGTCGTGAGCTTGGAGATCTGCTATTTCAACTTATTTTTTAATACATATTCATCAATCACAATCGAGGCAAACATTTTAAATAATCGTTATGTTGATTTTTAAGTCATATCGCCCAACCCTAGGATCACCTCTCCCCCTGTCAGTGATACTGTTTAAATGCAACATGTTTCACTTGAATCCTCCGGTTCCTAAATGTCAGAAATCAAGCTCAAAATCCTACATTTGCTTCACATCTCATTCCCTCACTGTTCATCCCTCTAAAGATGGCTGAATTATTTGGGGCGTTTCTGGTTTGCGCCGATGTTAGTTTTGTTCTAAACCAGTGGTCCTTTAGGGGGTTGCAGGTGGTCCCCAGCTAAATGATGGAGAGTTGGTAACCAAATGGACCCTTATAGATCTTTAACTCTTGAGAGCGTAAAATGAAACCAAATGGACCCTTACGGGTCCATTTGGTTTCATTTTACGCTCTCAAGAGTTAAATTATTGTCAAACATCTGCATTACTTGATTAAAGAATTGTTATTTTGATCAAGGTTTGCCTGTTATCTCTCCACATCAATACATCATGGAATTGTGGACAAAATCGTATCCAACGACAACAAAGTATTCTGTCTTGCTTGGGTCTGAGAGGCTAAATCTCATCAAATGGTGGTCCGGACCGTGGCTCAAATGCCGAAAGAAAAATGGGCCTTGATACGAAAAGGGTTGAAAACTACTGTTCTAAACTATATTCCATTCCAGGTCAAAGCTGCATCGCCACGGCAGGTCGGAGGAGCAGCTGTTGGCGTGTTCCCAGAGCGAGGAGCCCCTCCTGGACAAGCTGCCCTGCCTGTACCGCCATGTGGCACCGGACTCCTGGTGTGACACCACCGCCCTCATGACCAGCCTACGCACCATGATCTGGGAGGAGCAGAAGAAGATTGTCTGGGTGGAGCCTGACCTCTGGTGAAAAGGGAGGGTGCAGTGGAATGGAATAGAATAGGTTCATGATGATAGAATATGATTTATATGTGAAAGGGGCTACCCGAGGAGAAATAAATATGATGTAATATGAGTTAAAGGTGAAAGGCAGGAATAGAATATAATAGAATAGAATAGAGTGATATTTTTTATTTTGTACAAAACGTGCATTCCGGTATACATGACCATATTTGTAAATATCTATCTAAAGGATAAAACACGAAAAAGCTAGAGAGATTATTTCCATTGACTGTACATGGTCGCTAATATTCCGCTAATAATCAGAATGACAGCTCAACCAGAAAAAAAATCCCTCGTGTAAACACGTCAATTGGAAGAGAATATTCCGATCCGGTCTGATCGGAAGGAATTTTCGTCATTGTTCAACGGGCTACTGTACCGGTAAATCAGGAATAGCACAGAATATAGTAGGATAAATACAAAAACATAAAAATAGAATGCATTTTATAAATGGCATTTTTGTACTAACACAATGTTAAGGATAGATGTAAGTTTTACAATAGATGTTTTTTTTTCTAAACATACCTGTGTATGTATCTATGATACTGATACCTATACTCTTAGTGATGTATCATTTTCAACGCGTCCACTAGTACAGTACTGGACAACATAAACCAGGTGGTTTCCAAACTGAAAATGTTAATTACACACATTTGAGTGCTTTCTTTTCAGAAACTTGGGTATTTTTAGACATTTTGGGGTGTTGGGCTTAAATGAAAGACGTATAGAACATGTATAATGGAGACATATTATATATGTCAAAGCTTTGCCTGAAGTTATCAAGCTATACCCACATCACTGAATATCTATTACGCTTGTGTTTCCACTATAAAGGAAGTTTTATTTACCTGTGATTTCTACTTACTGTATGTAGAAATCTTGTTTTGTTTTTACAAAAATAATAAAAAATGTTTGATTAGCAGACCTCAGCACTTGCTTAAATGTTATGACAGTTCAATGTGCCTATGGAAATGGTCATTCCAACAATGATATATCAAAATGTGACCTCCCTGACAAAATGTGTGTAGTACTTTGGAGTGGTTCACCTTATGCGGACTCTGAGATGTATTTGACAAGTAGGCCTAGACATTATTTGAGTTATGTCTCCTAATTGCAAATAAAAAAGCTCCTCCTTGTTATGCACTTGGAATGTAAAGTTGAGTCATTCAATTTAGTTTGACTCTGTTCCACAGATACATATTGTGAAAATAGCCGATCTACAAGCTCACAACACAATGTCTCGCAACACAATGTTTGCCTCCTTTTTATATTAGGCCTATTTGACAATTTGGCCAATGTTCGACTAGCTTTTATTGTATAGTTTGTTGATTACTTTTGATGCAGTAATAGTCTTTGTCTTTTCTTACTTTTTTTAAGGTATTAAAAAGGCCTTAAATTGTCACAAAAGGCCTTAAACTGTCATCTGGGGACCCCCCTGCGGGTCCTGACCCACAGGTGGAGAACTGAAACGGCGCATGCGCACTGTCTTCTCAATTGGGAGGGAGGAAGCCTTTGAAGGCCAAAGAATGCCCAACTATCCATATAATAATTAAATATCACATCAGCAAAACTTTAGCCAACTTGAACATAAACCTTTGGTTTCGTAAGAAGCACAAGAGGTAAGAACAACTTCATGAAGCCAGTCACTTTTTACCTTTATAAAATAACTGTGAAACTCGAAATAATGACAAAAAAAACCCACCAACAAACCTTACATGTTTGATCGTGGTTTTGAGTGTGAAACTCGTTCAAGTGTAAACGTTCTTTGTGGACTTTTGAAAATGTTTTGCAGAAGGCCAAAGTAGGCTAATGTAGCAAGTGTAGCTATTAATTCGCAGCAGGATAACAACAACGGCATTATTTTTGTCCAACTCCAATTTAAAATTAGCATATTAGCCTCCACGGTGCATACAATGACAAAAACATTTTTGTACAGTAGGCCTGTTGTTAAGGACCCCCAAATCGACACTTATTAGCCCGCGGACCCCCATTTGGAAAGATATGCCAGGGACCCCCATAAGAGAAGATTTTCACGGCTCTAGCAGTGATTCTCAACCATTTTAATTTCAAGGACCCCCAGTTTGACATGCATTAGGGCTACAGACCCCCATTTAAGGGCATTTATATCTCTGGGACCCCAATTCACATTGTAAAATCAATGTTAATTTAACTCTGAGAGTATACAAATGGAACCAACATTTGGTTCCATTTGTACACACTCAGAGTTACAGACCAATAAGGGTCCATTTGGTTCCTGTCCATCATTTAGCTGGGGACCCCCTGGAACCCCCTCAAGTACCCCTGGGGGTCCCTGGACCCCACTTTGAGAACCAATGCAGTAGGCTATTCATATACAGGCCTCGAGGCCTAGGGTCTATTTAAATACGAGGTTGTAGGTTAAAAGTAAGCCTACTGTAGTAGCATATATTTTGGCGAATGTATGTATTTTATTAGACTTTATATTTGGTTTAATATAAACATTATGTAACATAAGCATAAGGCTTAATTATTTTTAATTGAGTGTAGGTGGGGCTGCAATAAAACACTCGCTGTGACAGTCAGTGGCCACATGAGGGAGCCAAAGAGAGATTAATGTCAATGTCAGGGAGTGGTTGGAGAAACAAACATGGTTCCTGTGGTGTGGAGGGTGTGGGAAGAACAGAAAAACATCTTGGCAAAACGGCTCTTTAATCCCTCTCCATGGTGAGAAACAACCACCAGCACTGTCTTTAATGCACCTATCTTAAGTCCCTTTATCGTGGTGTTTCGTCCAGTCATGATTTCAGTGCCTCTTTCTTTCTTTCTTTCTTTCTGTGCGGCATTCAGACAAAACAAGGATAAATCAATGCTCTCCTATTTGCTCTGGTGGTGATTATTGACTTGATCTGAGGTTCTTTTTTTTAAGACTTCCACTGAATCAATTTCCTTTCCCCTGGAAGACATTTTTGGCTCCGTCAGGGAGCCAAAAAAAACCTTCCAGTTGCTGGGAAACCACTCCAGTGATTTGTGTCTTGTCAAAGTGCATTATAGACAGTCTCTGCGACATCGCTGTACTCTGTGAGCACAGCCAAGGCTGAAGCTGGGGGGGGAGCTCTGCGCGCAGCCAAACCCAGACGGGGGTGGGGGGGTTAGGCATGTACATCACTAGCCCGTAGCCCCCCACCCCCTTCTGTCAGACTTATACACTACTGTCTATAGTATAGACCGTTTGTGAACCACTGGTAATAGACTCTATACCAGTGGTTCTCAAACTGTTTCATGTTAAGGACCCCCAAATTAACACTTATTAGCCCGCGGACCCCCATTTTAAAAATATATGCCTGGGACCCCCATAAGAGAAGATTTTTATGGCTCTAGCAGTGATTCTCAACCATTTTAATTTCAAGGACCCCCGGTTTGACATGCATTAGGCTACACCGGACATGTAATGGCATTTCTATCTCTGGGACCCCAATTTATATTGTAAAATCAATATTAATTCAACTCTGAGATTGTACAAATGGAACCAAATGGACCCGCTAGGGTCCATTTCGTTCCATTTGTACACTCTCAGAGTTACAGACCCATAAGGGTCCATTTGGTTCCTAACTATCCATTATTTACTGTAGCTGGGGACCCCCTGGAACTCCCTCAAGGACCCCTGAGGGTCCCTGGACCCCACTTTGAAAACCGATGGTCTTTACAGCCGTATGTTAGGTCTAGATAGGCTATATGCTTTGATTTCTCTCTCTCCGTTTGAGTTTTTAACTGGCCTGGGTTTCAGCGTTATTGAGATTAAAGGAATACACTTGGCAGCCAATCTATTGCATTTGATGATTAATTGATGGAGTTTGGATGTCAGAGCAGCGTACCTGTCAGTTTCAATCGCTTGATGTGCATGTGTGCACATCTGTGTGTGTCTAACTGTATGTTCTTGTCTCTCTTGGTGTATGCGATTTACATAACCATAATGCTAATGCATGTATACCACCCTCTCTCATATGTCATTGCAATGCAGACACAATTTTATTTCTATTGCTAGATAACTTATTTTGTGTGTGTAATAATGATATACTTGCTTAATTATAAACAACAGGACTCTCATGTGCTCTGCTGTGTTGGCCTATTTATTTTTCATTCAATTGTAAACAATACCAGTACTGTAACATTGAGAATTAGTCACATTTTGTTTTGCTGAAGGGAGTTTTTCATAAGAACTATGATGCACATGGATTGGATACAGCGTGTTTTAATTTGCATAATTAGATTTTTATCACTTGATTTAAAAAAGAAATGCAGCTGAAAATCAACACGTTGATGCTTAGCATTGCCCTGTTCTGAATATGACGGAACATTTTGTGCTGCACTGCAACATATCTAGTGTTCATGTCAAATTTGTAAATCAATTTGTTGGCCATGGATACTAAAACAAAAGGATAAACTGCAATCTACTGTATAATATCGCAAATTTCCCCTTATTCTACCCCCTTTCTCTCTTTTGTTTACACACACACACACACACACACACACACACACACACACACACACACACACACACACACACACACACACACACACACGCACGCGTGCACACACGCGTGCACACACGCGTGACGCGTGCACACACAGAACCTCCAACTTGGTACACAGTAAAATCCCCAGCTTTCATTTAACTCTAAAGGTTTTTTAACTAAATGTAACCTCATTTGAGTTAAATGAAGACTGAGGATTTTACAGTGTAATCAATGTATTTACTGTATACATTCTCTCTGTCTCTCTGTTCGCACCCGTCCGTCCATATGTGTGTCTGTCTGTCTGTATCTGTCTGTCTCTTTCAAAGCTCTGACCCACTGATGACCTCACACACACACACACACACACACACACACACACACACACACACACACACACACACACACACACACACACACACACACACACACACACACACACACACACACACACACAGACAGAGAGAGCTCACCTTGAGAGCGTTTCCCTTTTGTACCAGCATGGATTAAGCCCACATGGGAATTCTGCTCTGTCAACACTTTCATTTTACGCAGCCGCACTACCGACAAATAATCCTGTAGCTTTTATGGATGTTTACTGTTTGAAGCCCTGGGGTAAAACACCTTTAAAGCACAGCGGAGCTCATTACATAAACATCTTCAGATCTCATCTCCTAACATGTTGCTCCACATGTTGGGTAGTGTGTGTGTGTGTGTGATCTTTAAAGGTCAAGTTAATAAAAAGTCTGAACATGACAATACTAGCGCTGACGGTGTTACTTCTTAATCCTTTTTCTATTGTACGGCAATGGCATTAGAATGTCTTTTTTCCCTCTACCTCAGTGGTTCTGAAACGTTTTAGCCTCGAGACCCAAAAGGGAAATTTGATGTCTTCCCAGGACCCAAGCTAGTGAAAATAGCAGATCGTTGTGAGCTTGTAGATCGGCTGTTTTCACTACTACTTAAACATGTTTTCTGATTTATGGGATTTCTTAGATTTTTTTATTAATTAAAAAAATATTGAATTTGTTTTTCATTTAAATTTTGGGGGATGTTTTTGGAAAATATTTTGAAATAATTATTAAATCAAAATGTAGGAAACCATAAAATAAAGGAGTATTTACTCGTGAGTCGTGACCCATAAAAATGTGTCCGCAACCCACAACAGTGCTCTACCTTCACCTCTCTCTCTCTCTCTCTCTCTCTCTCACGCATGAGAACATGCGTGCGAACACACACACACACACACACCTTGCCCTGTTTTTTTCTCACCCTGCCTCCCCTCTTTTTCTCCCCCTTTTGTCCCAGTCTCTTTCCCTTCCATTCTCCTGCTCATCTGGATGGCTCAGTCAGTGCTGAAACAGGCTGTGCGAAGAGCCATTGTGTCAGGAGGTCAGAGGGTGTCAGCGAGGGACAATGCCAGGGTTCAGACGCACTGTGAGGACGGCTGGACGGCCTGGCAGCACCACACGGAACCACACAGAACCAGAGCAGTGATGGAAGTGAAAGTATGAATATACCACAATGTAGAAATTACTGTTAACCCATTTAGACCTGAGACCGATTCTACAAATGTCTTCTAAATCAAAATTTTCTGAAAGACTATTGTTGCTATATCAGTGGTGCTCAAGCTTTTTCATGCAAGAACCCCCCCAAAATGTATTTGGTCAAAAGCAAAGATTTGAGTAAAAAATGTTCCCTTTAAAAATATGTATATTCAAAGATTTTTCAAAAATAGCAGATCTACAAGAGCTTGTACATCTGCTATTTTTGAATAGCCAAAGTATAAAATATGGATAAAGTGGTTACACAAGATGCGTTCCCGGTTTGAATGGGTTAACAATTCGTTGCTGACTTGCTGTCGGGCAGAAACCTCCTATCTCCATATTCTAACTTGTTATTTTTTCCCCCGTAAATTAATGCCCTTCTTGATCATACTGCAGAGTCACACAAAATCATCAAAAGTAGCAGATCTACAAGCTTGAAATGTGGCGTGAAGCGATGCGTTTTGAGATTGTAGATCTGCTACTTTAGCTGTTTTTGGATTTTTATCCTGAAAAGTAACAGTTTTGTACACCCGACGGAGACAAATGAATAGATTGATTAATAGATTAATAGATTGTTTGAAAATAGACGACCTACCAGCTCACTACGTGTCACATCGACATCACGACAAGGTGTGAGCTGGTAGATCAGCTACATGTTTTTACATTTTTGAATATATATATATTTTTTAAAGATTTCTGCTACAATGCCCAAAGTAGGGAGGCCAGAGTGAATTAAATTTGGAACTTTCCAACACTTGTTTGTTGTTGCATGGGCTTTTCCCCATGAGTGCGTATGACTGTGGAAAGAATGGGCTTCTGCAGAATAAAAACTCCCCAATTCCATTTTGGTGGAAATCTGTCCAGACTGGTTTAAAATGGACACTTATGGGTCTATTTGTTAAATATGTTAAACGTAATTATGGGGGGGGGGGGCCAATTATGAGATATCTAAATTATATACAGTACGTTTTATATTAGTTAGGAGTGAAGCAATTCAAGTAGCCTACAGCAAATAAGAAAAAATATGTAAAAGTAATGAAACCATTAATGATCCAGGGACTATGAAAAGCTGAGTTATGGTAACGTAATAATCACATCGAGCCGTACGTGTACAGTGTACATGAATGTGTGGATATGTGTGTTATCATAACGGCAACCGTTTATCTTGCCATCACAGACGTTGTGCAATCTTCAAGTTTTGAAGATGGAAGCAAATTTGACGGTACAAAATAGAATAATTTACTCTCTCTACAAATTCACTGAAATATCTAATGGGTCCCATTTTATTCTTTCAACAAAGCCTTGGCTGGACTAGCCACCCTTTATTAACTGACCTGCTGTCACCCAGCCAGCAGGAATGAATCAATACTCTTTGATTATGATATAGTTCACTCACAGTAAACCGTAGATAATGATATGGAACTAAGGAGGTCATCTGTCCTTACTTCATTTCATTGCATTGCCCTTTGTAACATAGTTGTTATACTAACATTGTTATATATTAATAGTATACAGTATATATACTGTGTATACTGTATACTGTAGATGTGCTATGCAATAAAACTCAAGGTAGACTTATTCGTTCTTATTATTTTACCAGGAAGTGCCATTGAGATCAGAAACGTATTTTACAACAGAGACCTGGCCAAGGTAGTAGACATAAAAACAACACAAATCACAACAATGCGACGTATTATGCAACATACATGTATGCATATTATATAAAAAAATGTAATCCACAATAAAAATCACTGAAGAAAGCTACTCAACCATAATGGCCTCTCAAGACTATGAGATCAAGTTCTGAAGGCTTAAACTTTCCATTGCATAGTCCCAGGCAGCTCGGCAAGCCACAGCTATAGCCTCATTTTGCCTTTCCACAGGACCAGGTACCAGGTACTGGGAGGTACTATTTTTAGTGGCTCCGACTAGTGAGTTCTAAATGGGCCGAGTGGGGCTGAACCGATACCAAATGCTGACGTCTGACATTGCTGACTACCGATTGGTCAGAGAATCCTCACCAGCGACGCACAGACAGACACACCCTCTGACGGAAGCTCACGATTTCCAAATATGGTAGTTTGTAACCGCTTGTAGACCTACATTCAATGTTTGTGTGTGCACATGTGTGTGCTACCGTATGCATGTTATCAATTCATGCCGAGGTGAGGACTCAGCCTTTGCTTGATCCATGGTCGATATGACACGAAGCACAGCAAATCAGAGAACTGCAGCCAACTGCCCACACACATCCTCTTTTTCTCTGGTGTGCGCGCACGCGTGCGCACACACACACCTCTGTTCCTCAGGTTACTACTGCCATAGTACCAGCCCCCCCACCCCCCTCCTCAACTCCCTCTTCACTCCAGGATGCGGGTAAAGACAACCATGCTGAGGTAGATAGATGTCAAGGGGAATTAGACAGCAGCAGACAATTTGATTTCTCTGTCTACACCACTTCCTTTTCTCCTACACGGAGAGAGAGTGAGAGAGACAGCAATGAGGAGATTCTACTCTCACAGGCAGCTGTGTGTGTGTGTGTGTGTGTGTGTGTGTGTGTGTGTGTGTGTGTGTGTGTGTGTGTGTGTGTGTGTGTGTGTGTGTGTGTGTGTGTGTGTGTGTGTGTGTGTGTGTGTGTGTGTGTGTGTGTGTGTGTGTGTGTGTGTGTGTGTGTGTGAGAGAGAGATCAAGGAAGAGAGGGATGGAACCAGAGAGGTGAAAACGACCAAGAGAGAGCAGGAATTAAATGTCAACCCTCCCATACATCTCCTGTGCTACTTTTAATAGAAGAGAATAAACCAAGAAAGATAAGAACGGGGACTGCATGGAGTGGGGAGGAGGGAAAAAGACGGCAAAAGATCGTTCAGTGGGAGAGAGAGCTCAGAGCGAAACAATAGGAGAACCCATCTAGGCAGGCACTTAATAGTCCACCCACTCACTGTTGTCTAAATGGGCAGATTGACGCCTGTTAGCTCCTCTAATAGATGCTATAATGGAGCACAGCTTAGGTGGGTGGCAGGGTAGGGAGTGATCCTCTCGACCCGAGTAACTCAATTCCACCATTCTGTTGTTTCATTTCAGGTCCACTTTGCACGCCAAGGCAGTGTGAAGATGGTGTCGGAGATTTTATCAACCCACCAGATTTCAACAATTGTGGCCGAGGCCAGCCTACTATGCGGTAATGTGGTTTGGTTGAAGTATGTGTTGAGTATCCATGTGTGTTTAAAAGAAGAGAGAGAATCAAAGTGAGAACATGTCAGTAATGCCAGCTGAACTGGCGTAGTGTGGAAACTATTGGAGGCAAATGGTTGAATTCACATTTTCATTTACACAGTCCAGTCCATATACACCTAGCCAGGTTTATGGCAGTGCTACATGAATGAAGAAAAGTCCTTATGGCCCATGAACTAATCAGAATTAGAATAATTATTATTTTAATTTCCATGTATGTTACAAGAATAGAAACATTTTCAATTATTTACAGCTATTTATTTATAATATAAAGATAAGCAAAAAGAAAAAGCTTGAGACTACAAAATGTTATTATTTTCACTAGACTGTAGAAGTCTAGCAGTTTTATCCAAATACCTTATAGTGACAAAAGTACGTATATATTTATGTACATACAGGATGTGCCTTACTGTTATGCCATTGACCATTTTTGACAAAAAGGTGCATTTTGTCCAAAATGTTGAGCTCTTTTAGAAACGGTATTTGTCTAAAAGTGATGTGATTATCCATATCAAATCATCAAGAGGGACAGTTGTGCTGACTGGCTATTTGGCTACCAGTTTTGACGTGATTTTCATTTCACACTGTAGGTGATGAAAGGTGCTCTGAGATGTTGCTGAGATCACTGTACAAATCAAATTTCCCGTGGCAATTTCCCTATAAAGATTTGACCATGAACCTCAAAATCGTTTTTTTTTGTGGGGACTGGCCAAGTCCACCTGGTTGCCATAGCGGCATGATGTGTGGTATCCAACCAACAACTATACGTGGGTTGGTGAGAAAATTAGGGGAAGGGCAGGAAAATATGGGGGGGGGGTAGGAATGAGTATTCAAATATTAAAACCGGGAAAGCATCGGTGTCATTTTAGATTTCAGTGTTGGCTATTCAAAAATAGCAGATATACAAGCTTGTACATCTGCTGTTTTTGAACATTTTTGAACGTATGAGAACTACTGATTTAGAAGGCATTTGTACAATCGGCCTCAGGTCTTTATGGTTAATACAGCTTAAATATATGTCCTGCTTGACCCCTCAGCAGTCAGCATACACACAGACAGACAGACAGACAGACAGACAGACAGAGGCAGAAAGACACAAACATAAACACGAAAGCACACCCTGTTCTCTGGAAAGCCTCAGCCCAGCTGGGGACTCGTGTAATATGAAAGCTGTTGACTCCTCTCAGTGAGGTTCAGCTTGGCCTCAAGTCATCCCAGTTTCACGGAGGCCTGTATGTAGTTACCACGCCTAATAGACTCCATATAATTTATAATTTATATACCTACACTCAGGTCAAAAAGAAAATCATTGTTGTTGCCGTTGTAACAAACGTTTTAAAGAACACACGTTGTTTCTGGGGGCGTTTTCATGCCTTTTTGGTGATAGTGGAGAGACACATATTGTGGAGAGAGAGAGTAGAGGAATGACATCCATCCAGGGACCATTTACTGTAACCAGGGACTTGTTGATCAGAGCATTTTGCACCTATGCATAGATACAGCACAACCACATGGCCACTGGGGAGCCCAAAATTCTTGTTTTCTTAATCTTACATGTATCACACTTTTGTCTGTTCTTTGGAACAAAAACAAACTTGTCATGTTCAAGTTTGCAGGTTTTTGTTGGAGTCTCTTGGTGGATGAGCTGGTTGGACTCTCTCCTCCCAGAGTGTCCAGTATCCTCCTTCATGCCCATTTGGTTGTGTAATGCTGGGAGTGGCATTGTGTCCCTTGGTGGGATAGTAATGACTCTCTCGTCACTCCATTGACTGGTGCACTGACCACACATTGACCACACACACACACAACAGACTCAAGCTCTGTTCATGTCTGGTGCATTTGTCAGTGCAGATTTAGATTGAAAATGAAGTTGAATATCCCATCATGGCTCGCAGGCCCAGCGGTTTGCATATTCCTTTTCACCAGGGGCGCAACACTGAACTCTCTCCAGCTCTTATAACTATGGGGCTAAAAACCCTATATCCACTCCGCACGTGGGGTGCCAAAACCCCCACACACTTTCACAGTAACTGTTAACTGCTGCTGGTGCCTCTCAGCCCAGCGGCGATGCAGACCTCAACCCCTTCCTTACACCCCCCCCCCCCCTCTCGGCTGTGGGTTGCCAGATCCACAAGTAAACCACCCTCAGCTGTGGGATGCCAGATCGCAGTGAGCCCATGTAGTGTGTAGGGGGTCTGAGGTGCTGGCTGTGGTCTGGTGCCACGCTGAGCCTGGTTATTATCTCCAGATGACATCAGCATGAGCAGCAGATGCCTTTTTGGCCACAGGGGTTGGAGAGAGAGAGAGAGAGAGAGAGAGAGAGCAGGGGGGGGGGGGGGGGGGGGGGCAACACTGCACAAAAATTAAGTAGAGACTGAGCTGCATGTCCTTACCAGTTGTGTTAAATATGCATAAGTTAACCCTTTAAGACCGGGGGACGCATCTGTGTAACCACTTTATCCATATTTTATACTTTTGGCTATTCAAAAATAGCAGATATACAAGCTCATAGCGCGGCACCGAGTGCCGCGCTATGAGCTTGTAGATCTGCTATTTTTTTTTAAATCGTGTTTTTTTTTTGCAAATCTTTGAATATATATCTATAAAGCAATTGTTTTTTACTCAAATCTTTGCTTCTGGGGGTCCCTGGAAAAAAAATCTTTTTAGATGGGGGTCCGCAGCCAAATACATAATGTTGTGGGGCTCCTTGACACTGACATTAATATTATAGCAACATAAGTGTTTCAGAAAACTGTTTTAAACTGATTTAGAAGACATTTGTAGAATCCCCAGAAGCAATAACATTTTAGCTAGAAATGCTCGCTTTAAATATATATATATATTCAAAGATTTGCACAAAATTGTTCACGATTTTTCAAAAATAGCAGATCTACAAGCTCATAGCGCGGCACTCGGTGCCGCGCTATGAGCTTGTATATCTGCTATTTTTGAATAGCCCAACGAAATCTAAAAATGACACACAGATGCGTTCTCAGGTCTTAAAGAGTTAAGAATTATTATTATTACTAAATTGGACTCGGCGTAGACCCCCACTTCAGCGTTCAGCAGTGCAGAAAAGCTGGCCCTTCTCTTGGGAGGAAATTCCCAGTGCTCCACACACTGCCACTATGGTTGGTACTGTAGCTGCATGCTACCAGAGACAGTGTGAGTGATCACACCAGGGAGAGAAGTTAATGAGGAAGACCTTTTAATTGTTTCCAAGTCTGACTTGAATTATTATTGCTGCTCACCACTGTTCACCTGCATTTGTTCAATGTAATTGTTCTATAGAGTTAGAGCTATATCCATAATATCTACTGTGTGCACTGTGTGTGTGTGTGTGTGTGTGTGTGTGTGTGTGTGTGTGTGTGTGTGTGTGTGTGTGTGTGTGTGTGTGTGTGTGTGTGTGTGTGTGTGTGTGTGTGTGTGTGTGTGTGTGTGTGTGTGTGTGTGTACGTGGATACCTTTTTTAGATACCTATATTGATCCTGTGGGGGAAATTCAGGCGCCCGAGACAGCACAGCAGTTTAAGTTAAAGATACATGGCATTTAGAAGTACAGTAAGATACATCCATAGGAAGATAATTAAGATAAAGTAACATCATTTATTTTAAAGAGTATATATATATATATATATACACACACACACACACACACACACACTCACTCACTCACTCACTCACACACACACACACACACACACACACACACACACACACACACACACACACACACACACACACACACACACACACACACACACACACACACACACACACACACACACACACACACACACACACACACACACACACACACACACACACACACACACACACACACAGTACACCCTATACAATCATCCTGTCTGATGCAGAACAAGTTAGACACCGTCAATAATTAATGAAAAACTATAGGAACAAATACACTCTATATACAATCATCCTGCCTGATGCAGAACACCAAGGGGAGTAAGCATAGGTGTGTGTGTGTGTGTGTGTGTGTGTGTGTGTGTGTGTGTGTGTGTGTGTGTGTGTGTGTGTGTGTGTGTGTGTGTGTGTGTGTGTGTGTGTGTGTGTGTGTGTGTGTGTGCATGCACACTGTATATATGTGTAGATATATTAATGCGTACTGTGTGTTTATGTACTGAATGCTACGTGTTAATTTTCATATATAAATAACTCTTTGATCACCAATAAATACATTTCTGAATGTAACCTTTGTAAAGCTAATAAAGCCACACTGAAACACATAATTATGTGTGTGCTGTCCATGTCAGGGTGCAGGCTATTTATTACCTCCCTACTTATCAGGCCATCTCTGTGACTGAGCTAGCGAGGGCTACAAAACAACCATATCTCTTCATGATGATAATGTAATTAAATACCCCCCCCACACACACACACACACACACACACACACACACACACACACACACACACACACACACACACACACACGTACACAGAGCAAGCAGCTCATAATAGTAATGGCTATCCATTTGTTATAGCACTAATGCTAATATGTGGATGGTGAAGTTGGCATGCTAATCAGGCTCATGAATTATTATAATGATGCTAATTGATTGTTACAGTTGCAGGAATAGCAATAAAAGAAAGCTGCAAGATGGATATATTGCATCATCAGAGCTCATTGTGCATGATAATCATCTGAACGAATAAATTACAGTAAATTCCTCTGATGATACGGGAAGATGCAAGTTGATACAACAGCTAATGGGAAGGACTGGTTCTCAGCGCGGGCGGGGTCCCGGCACCGCCAGGGGTCCCACATGGACGCTCATGGGTCCCTTTGGTTGCATATTGTACACTCTCAGAGTTGAATTACCACTGAGGATTTTCCAGTGTTGATTGGGGTCCCAATATAGATAAGATATAATTGTATCAAATGGGGGTCCGTGGCCTAATGCTTATCAAACTGGGGGTACTTGAAAGGTTTATAATCACTGTTGTAGGTCATGTGGACAGGGGTAATCGCCATGCTGGCTTGTGGCGGACATTTTGGTCAAAATTACATTTGTGCCACGGACAAAATGAGTGGACAATAATATCACCAGAAACACTTAGGGCCCTACATTGCACGCTGCCTTACCCCTTATCCCTAAACGCTTACCCTTTTTGCCATTTTTTACTATTTTGAAAAAGCTCACAACGTGTCGATGTAGATCGGCTAGTTGAACTATTTAAAAATGTTTTTCTAAATAGTCAAATATGGTTAGTAAGTTTAGGCATAAGGGGTAAAGCGGTGCGCAAGATGTGGCCCATAGAGAGCCAGCCCTAAATGACCATAATATGTCTGTAACTCCGAGAGTGTACTAATGGAACCAAATTGCTTCCATTTGTACACTCTCAGAGTCAAGGGGGTCCTTGCAAATAAAACATTTGAGAACTACTAGTGGACTCCTAATGTGCCTAAGTGTCATACGTATTCTGAGGAAAACCTGGAGACTTGATATTCAGTAATTGGGTCTTATGATCAAAATAAGGACATTATAATAGTGTGTAAAAAAAAAAGAAAATCAAACATTTCCCACGGACGAGGCCAAGTCTTTGCCACGGACACATTATGTCCGTGTACGGACATATTGATGACCCCTGCACGTGGTGTGTGTGTGTGTACACAAGTGTGTACACGTGTGTACAGTACATGTGTGTACGTGCAAGCGGGCACACCTGCATGCATGTATCTATTGTGTGTGTGTGTGTGTGTGTTTCCTCGCTGAAAGCTGCAGGCTTATTTATATGCCAGTGTTTTGTTTGAGCGACAGGCTGAAGAGGCAGGAGATTAAACTCATGGAAGCAAATCAAAGCACAGGCAACTAAATTAGATTAAAGCTCCTGCTCCCTGTCAGGTTTATTCAGTGCATGTATTTGTGGATGCACGCTCACATCAATGCATCATGATGTGCACGGGTTTATTTGTGTGAAGTTGGTTGCATAAATACACCGTGTGTGTGTGTGTGTGTGTGTGCGTGTGTGCGTGCGTGCGTGTGTATTCATTCCCTGTGCCTCCCTGTCTATCATCTCAGTCAGTTTACACCCCTTTCCCCCCTTCCAGCTTATTATACAGAGCCTATCCCAGTACAGACCAGTTCAGTTTGATGGGTGGGGGTGGAGGAGTGAGGTCAGGAAATGATATTTCTAATCAGTCAGAGCCCATTTTTATTAAACTGGGGTGCTCTCTCTCTCTCTCTCTCATCTCATCTCATCTCACTTTCCTTGCCCTTTCTCTGTTCAACACCCCCCACACACACTGTCTTCTTTGTCTGTGTTTTACTCTCTCTCTCTCTCTCTCTCTCTCTCTCTCTCTCTCTCTCTCTCTCTCCATTGAGCAGTCTACGGTTGATAATGGCCTCAGCTAGGTTGGAGGCGTCATATTAAAGCCATCAGCAGTGCACCTCTCTCCACACACACACACACACACACACACACACACACACACACACACACACACACACACACACACACACACACACACACACACACACAGCGTTTCCTCCCCTCTCTACAACCTATTTCCTCATAATCTACTACGTGCTCGCTCCTTCTAGTGGAAACGGATAGTTGTCTTGTTTTTGTGTTTTTCTCTTGTTATTGTCAGCCGTGTGTGTGTGTGTGTGTGTGTGTGTGTGTGTGTGTGTGTGTGTGTGTGTGTGTGTGTGTGTGTGTGTGTGTGTGTGTGTGTGTGTGTGTGTGTGTGTGTGTGTGTGTGTGTGTGTGTGTGTGTGTGTGTGTGTGTGTGTGTGTGTGTGTGTGTGTTGAGTTTTCTAAAGGGAAATAATTGTGAGCGTGTGTCTTTGCTCTCCAGCCTGTACAACCCAACTTCAAAGGATCCATGACATTGGATAACAGTAACACAAATGTGTAACTGTATGTATCATACTACACAGAATGTAGCTAAAAGACATGTTCTGTTATATTTTAGCTTTAGTTGATGAAATGTCTGCTTTTTAGTCTTTAAGGATTTGTGTTTTCATCATTAGTGTATATTCTCTATTTACATTTGAAGACTGGATGGCGGGCCAATTCTGGCCCATGGGCCACTAACCCCATGGCATCACCAGAACATAATGATTACCTGTATAATGTTGGGATGTGAGTGACAAACCATCTCCACTTTTACTTTGTACAATTTAGATTTTTTTATTACCTAAGTTTCACCACCGATCCGACCAATATGTCTGAGTCATAGTGTTGAAGGCTTTGTCAGAGTACCTGTCTGTCTTTTTGTGTTGTGCCCATTAGATGTCTGTCTACCTGTGTCCCTTTTATGGCCATATCTGGGGACCTCTTTATCTGTTAGACAGTCCTTGTCCCCTTTATGCTCCATATATGGAGATCCCTGATGTCATCACTATATATGCCCATATTTGGTTGGATCAGCGGTTCTCTGGGCCAGAATTGAACTGGTGATGTTGCCAATGCATGCCATTGTCCAATACATGCCTGCCTATATGTCTACAGTACCTTTAACTCATTCACTGCCAGCAATTAATTAATTAATTCATCCGTCTCCAGTCCCCTTGCCAGTGAAAACAGCGATTTTACTGTAGGCCTACCTTTGAAAAATCATGAAATATTTTCCGTGACCTCTGTCTCATTACACGCACGGGGGTGTCGTAGTTGGGGGGGGGGGGGGAGAATTTCGGTCGCGATCCTCAATTCCAGAGCTATGGATGTTTGAATGTGGCTTGATTTTTGAAAAACAACAGAAAGCTGAGAAAATGTTACTTTTATAAATCCTTTAACATGAAAGGTGCCTAGCTTTTTTTTGTTGTGATCTTGTGATTTCTGGGTGTACTCTTCTTCGGCGGTGCTTGGATCCAGCCCCCTCCCCCCTATTTAAAAGATGTTTCTCTCTTCCATGAAATAATCCTATCTATAGCTTGATATTATGCTATTAGTAGTAATAGAAGGTAGCAGTAGAAGGTCAGAGCCTTGATTCTGTAAAAGTGGAGGCTGACACACATCTATAGGCACCTGTCCTGCCAAAAGCCTATAATCAGCCTCTATCAGGTGTCTGTGGGACCCATGGCCATACTAGCCCTACATATAAATACCCACCATTACTGAGAGCTAGGCTAAGGACCGATCGAAACAAACACACACACACACACACACACACATTTGTATTACTATACTTGTGAGGACATCCATTAGGACAGCCATTTTATGAATGCCATTTAAAATATATATATTTTGCCAAAAGCCGAAAAACAGCAGATCTACAAGCCCAAAACGCGTCGCGCTGCGACGCGTTGTGAGCTTATAGATCAGCTATTTTTCGGTGCATGACACTGGCGCATAAATCAAGTATAAATCATGTTTAACGCTAATTCCAACCCCTTAACCTGACCTCTAAATGTCTAATCCTAACCTGAATGCTTTTCTAATTGTAAACGTAAAATGTATATTTTTTTTAAACTTTTTTTTTAAACAACCATTTGTCTTGTGAGGACCAGGAAAACGGTCCTCACAATGTATATTTCTTCAAATTCTACTATACTTGGTCCTCGCAAGTATAGTAATACAAACACACACACACACACACACGCACAGACAGAAATACACATCACTTACCCAAATGGCAATTATAAACAAATGTTCTAAAAAAAGAAGTGATAATTTGTGCTGAAAACCAATATATGGATCTGGTGACGTGTAAAAAGCTGCGGTATTGCTCTAGGCATGAATACAAGTATCTGTGTGTGTGCGTGCGTGTGTCTGTGCGTGTGTGCGCCCCTGCAGACTGCCCCTGCAGACTCTGTAACAAGGCTAACTCTTACTGACGGAAAGATGCTGGCCCTCCACTCTGCCCCAGGATCAATAGCCCTCGCTTTAGGTTTTAATTAGCTAATCAGTGGAACATGGGCTTTTAAGCATGGTGGGAGAGGGCCGCTAGAACCCAAAGTCAATACCTATTAAAATGGCTGCCTCGGCTGGGGCCTATGCTGGCAAGAGCATTCACTCCCACCCATTGTCTTTATGGCTTTGAAATAAGCTTAATGCACTAATGAAACGCGATGAATAGCTACTTGGTCAAATCCTGAGTGTTAATTTAATGAGAATTCTGAGAGTATAAAAATTGACCTATAATGGTCAATCTTTGCACTCTCTGAGTTAAATTCACACTCTGATTTTTGCAGTGTATTGGGGATAGTGCAAGGTAAATAGCAGAGAGCGGAGAAACGTGAACTACCATTTTAAAGTCGTATCACCACCATCTCCTCATTGAATCGTTCTGTTGCTGACCTCCAAGAAGAACTCACACCCATAGAGTACAGTACAGTACAACTCAAAGTGGTGAAAGTCATTGTATTTATTTACACCAAAGCAACAGCGCCTCCGGTTGCCTACGTAGCAGGGTTGTGTCCGTCGTGGGGTGCAGTCGTCAGTACATGAGGAGGTTAGGCCTGTCACTGTTATTACATAATCACCTAATCGCAATTATTTGAGGTAATCGCAATTATTTTGCATAATTGTCATAATCGTTTCCATGTTGAAAAATGTTCTTTTTCAAACATTTTCCAAAAAGTGACGTGTTGTAAGCTTGTAGATCAGCTATTTCTGCTATTTCAAAAAGTATTAAATATGTCAGTAATTTCTTTGTATATTTTAAGTTATTTGTCATATCTGCCTTGTGCAATTATTTTATCTTGAAGCCTAAAAGGCAAACAAAAATTAAGTTTTCATATGTTACAATGTTGCCAAAAAACTATTAAATAGCTAATCACAATTATTTGAGTGACAATTAATCGTCATCTTGAATCTGTAATCGTGACAGCCCTAGAGGAGGCTGGGCAGAAGTCAAAGCTTGATTTGGAGGTCAGCTCTATAGAGGCCCATCAACATGCGATTAGATTAGGTATGATTGAATGTTGCATTCATGATATATGCCATTTTTGTAAGAAATGGGCCCTGCCCACACATTTGTGAAAGCAGTTACAGGCGATTGGTATGGAATATCAAAACCCTGTTTGACGGACATTGTCACATGACTCAAAACCATTTTGTGTCTAATTCGGTGGGGAAAAAATCTTGTTGCAACAAACAGTGACTTTTGGAGCATTTGTGTACCCCCTATGGGTGTAAATGAAATAGCTTTTTGTAGGGATGTCCGATATTATCGGCCTCCCGATATTATCGGCCGATATTAGCATAAAAATTGATATCGGGAAAATATCGGTATCGGTTTTTGAATTTTTTTTTTTTTTTTTTTTTTTTTTTTTTTTTTTTTTTGCTTTATAAATAAGTTACAGGAGTTCTTACTGTATATGGTGTGTGTGATATGAAATTTGAGCTTACCCTAATCACAATAATCCCCGCATATATCGGTATCGGTTGATATCGGTATCGGTAATTAAGAGTTGGACAATATCGGTATATCGGTTATCGGTAAAAAAGCCAATATCGGACAACCCTAGCTTTTTGGTTCTGCGTTCTTTAGAGGCCCCTCAATGTGTGATTCAAATCTGGGGCAGATCATGATTTGTGGCAATTCTTGTAAATGTACAGGCCCCTCCTGGGTTATAAGATAATTTGTGATCCCCGGCTTTTATATCTCGGATTGACACCAGAGGACATAATAGGACATGAGGACATATACCTGTTCAGAATCTTGACACTGGCGGCTAAAAAAAGCCATCACAAGAAGATGGCTGAAAACAGATCCTCCAAGAGAGGAACATTGGCTGGATATTATTGAAGAAATATGTCTCATGGAAGAATATAATCTGAGGACTAAAGCGTTATATAAAAACGTTGGAAAAAATTGTATTTGTGTACCATTTTTGTCATTTTTTGTCACGTTAATTTTGAATGTATGTTGTCTGTAGTCTGAAAAATTAAAATAAAGTAAAAAACAAACCAAAAAAAAACAGGCCCCTCCTGCAAACTTTGACAGCCAATTGTAGCCAATCTGACTGGTACATCTTGATCATATCTCCAGAGTGAATTTGTACCGATTTGTGTGAGTTTGGGACAAAATCTGTATGAGTAGTAGCTAAAAGAAAATGCAAAATGGTGGAAAATCTTGTCAGCCTGAAATGGGCATGACAGTTACTGCATATGCAGCCTATTTTCATTAACAGAATAGACTGCTTAAAAGTGCAAATCCTGCAAATTCCGAACATCAGAGGAGCTACCTGAATGAGCCACTGTGTAAACCTGTCACATGCTGTAAATACCATGGGTTGCATCAGATGTAGAAGTGACACATTGTCAGGAGACGGGGGCTTCAGTGTGTATTCAGCAAGCACTCACAGCCTCTGTGTGTGTGTGTGTGTGTGTGTGTGTGTGTGTGTGTGTGTGTGTGTGTGTGTGTGTGTGTGTGTGTGTGTGTGTGTGTGTGTGTGTGTGTGTGTGTGTGTGTGTGTGTGTGTGTGTGTGTGTGTGTGTGAGTGAGAGTGTGAGAGTGTGAGAGAGAGACCAGGGTGCTCTGAATGAGTGAACATTTATTAGTTGGGAGGACATGTTTGCTTTTCATCATCATGAATATTTACCTACTACTGTGGGTTTTGTGTGAATGTATGCATATGTGCGCGTGCACGCACGTGGACACATAAGAATAAATTATTTGTGTGCTTACTTAGTGTATCAGTATGTGTGCGTCTTCGTGCTATATTTGTATACACATGTGGACTGTGTCTGTACAGTCTGCATGTTTACCTGGAGCTAAAGCTGGTGGGGTTTGGGTGACAACACATACCTGTGGCTTCCCAGAGTTGCACCATCTGCTGTGGTTACAAGTCAATTTCGAGGACAAGACACAGGGATCTCTGGATAAACACAATCTGCCTGAGGAAACAGGGAGCTGGGGAGAGAGAGAGAGAGATTCAAGCTAGTGAAAACTAAAACTGGGACTAGACAGACGTAGTTGTCTGTCCTGTCTGTAGGTGAGATGGACACATAGCTAGAGAGACAGACAGATACTGTAGACAGACTAGGTACAGTAGTTATCTACAGGAGCTACGGTACTCAGACGTGAAGAAAAATAACTACTCCGGTCCACTGGTCTGGAGTAGACCCCGGTCCACTCCAGGTTACAGTTTTGATTTCGTCGACTAAAACTATGACGAAAAATGTTCGTCGACTACCTTTTTTCACTGACAAACTAAATAAAAAACTAAGCTATGATGACTAAAACTAAGACTACATATATTGACAATTTCGTCAACAAATAAAAACGAGACTAAAATGTTAGTGAGGGACTAGTGGAGAAGAGATCCAGTAGAACTAAAATACATTTTGTTTGGTTGCGCTTGGCTGCGACACGTTGTGAGCTTGTAGATCGACTATTTTCAGCATGCAAAGTGTAAAATCAGGCATTACGACGCCATCAAGGCACCGCCGAAATACATTTTAGCCGACTAAATCAACTGTAAATTTAGTCGACTATAATCTTATGATATTTAGTTGATAAAACTAGACAAAAACAAAAACATTTCAGATGACTAAAATATGACAAAAACAAAATGGAATTTTATTCAAAAGACTATGACTAAAACTAAATCATAATTTGCTGTCAAAATCAAAACTGCCAGGGTTAGACACATCAAGACGCATCAATCTTCAGTGTTGCAATCCATCACAGTGCAACCTCCAAACCCAATGAAAATAATCTGATGAGATCCAGTGGTAGCATAATAACACCTTGGGCATAACCTGTGTAACACTTGGGTTTTATTTCTCTCGTATATGAAGACTAAACATTGGCTATCTCTGGGGCAACTCCCACATAGCCACCCATGGCCTGTAATTAGCACTTCAGTTTGATTTACCTCCACTCCACTACGATACAGTGCAGGGCTAGGAAAACACAGACCAAATGATGCAACTCATTGCAACTGTTTAGTCTGTTGCTGTGCGCCGAGCATCTGTATTCCCAATGAAGGCATGCTTACTACACAGAAACTAGTGTAGACTCACATAGTAAACACACATGACTGTGCACATTAGAACACGCAATATACACACACACACACACACACACACACACACACACACACACACACACACACACACACACACACGCACACGCACACCCACTGAGATGGATCGACTCTCATGGGTATGTTAATCATTACACCATAAAGATAACATAATCCTGCCAGCCAGTAATAAAAACAATTCTCCTACTATTAATGTTTCTCTATGCTAAATCATCATGACTCTGGCATACAGTATTAACTCTGTTTAAGTTAATCTCTGGATAGCATCCCGTTCGTTTTGTAAATGAAACATTAATATGTATTTCTGGAGAAAGTGGGGGGGAAAGCAGCAGGACAGCATACTGTACCACATCGTTGTGTCATTTATATGATTTACATTCACATTTGCTATGCTTTTTCATTTCAAGTAATAGAATAATTGTTTCAAATAGTTTCATAATAGTTCAATAGTCATTTTTGGTGCAGTTCTTTTGTCTCACCTCAAAACAAATCAAATGGCAAGCAGACCAAACATTTCATAAACAATATTCCTGTTGGCATCTGGATAGAGCAGGGATAAAGTTCCTACCCAACTCCGTGGAGACTGGGAAGCTTATTGGAACCATTTGGTCTGAATGAAGACATGAATTTGTGTTTTTTTTATTATATAGTTTTGTTCGTTTTTTAATTGTTCTTTATATTGTTATTGTATTTGTGGTAATTTGACATTGTCTGTGAACTAAGATGACACCCTGAGAAAAAAACATAGCTGTGGAGATTGTCAGTCTAGTTTCTTCTTGATTCTAAGGACACACTCCATGTCTAAACGTCTTTTTGTGTGCACTAATAAATATTGCTATATTGGCTGCATTCTCCAAAATGTACTTTATTGTCACTTTGGTTATATAGTATTTGCCTAGTAGTCTATACTGATATTTGTCAACAATAGCTTTAAACACATTCAATGGACCTCATTCACTAAGTTGTTCGTAAATAGTGTGGAAATAAAGTCACTTTCCCTAAGCACAATCTGACTTGTGATTCACAAAAGGGAGTGTACAGCCTTGTACTTGCGGTATATCAAATTTTTTTATCTTTTTTTTTAAAGTCACGAGCACACTCCTGTGTAGATCATCCACAGCCCATTTAACACCATAAAAGGCAACCAGAAACATCCAACGTTAGACGAAAAATGTCATGACTCCTCAAAATGGACAGATCTACAAGCTTACAACGTGGCAGAACGCACCCACTTGACAACTTGTCGATCAGCGCAAGCGACTGAAGCGAGTCCTTCGTGCCACGCGATGGATCCGCTCGCTGAACGCTAATAAAGTAAATAGACAACTCTCACGTGTAATGAGAGTAAGAAGTTAGTTTACAAAGTTAAACTTCACAACCGAAGGCTAATAAAACTAGGAAAGGATATTATGTAAGCCCTTTCTACTGAACAATTGCTCACTCACCTTTAGTGAGGTAAAAAGATGATGCTGGACTCCGCCAATATCCGATTTTTTATCAAAGCTTTATTGATTACTGAGGGCAATCTGTCCTTTGTATGAACATAATTATCCACTGTCCTCGGAATTGGAAATGGAGTAATGGACACAGCTAGATTTCATCCATATTGTATCCTCATCAGATGGTAAGAATGTCATGTGATGTGGTCAATATTATAAATTAATAGAGTTGGCTTGAAAGCCCAATAGGCGAAACTGTGGCCACACTCGCACTAACCGCAAACACACCGAGGGAACTCATAATTCAGCTTTAAATGCGTCAACTGAAAATAAAAAAAAATTGGTTGAATTTGCATCATGTCTATAATATGCATCCAATAGATCGTTTGACATATTTTTTGTGTTCGACAAATGTTGGCCACATAAATATTTCATTTGAGGTTTGGCACTAACTTGATTTTGCATGAAGAATAAGGCATTCTAATGACATGTAAGTCTGCCTCCGAGCAGACGTGAGAAAGAGCGGACGTCCGTCAAAATTCGCAGACAAAAAAAATTGATGAATCAGACACTTAACGTAGGAATTTGCGTAAATGCAGTACAAAATATGGACGTAACCAAGCTTAGTGAGTGAATGAGGCCCCCAATGTGTTCTGTTTTGGAATCCAAAGGTCAGCGCTTTCACAAATGATCCACTATCCAATATAGTAGAATCAATATGTACTATATGGATAGATAAGACATATTTGACTTTGCATTGATTAACACATACTGTACCGGTAGTTCTCTTTCAATTCTTCTTTTAATGCTCTGTGTTCACTGTCACTGTTTGGATGAAAGTTGTCTCTGGCATTTGAACAAAACAAACACAACTGTGTTTCACATACCTTTAAACAATACACTGTTTCTCTTCATATCTGAGGAGACCTTGAACAGTGACAGAGCTCTTGTTTTTCTCTGTTCGAAGAGAAGGAGTATGAGCGTCTGTCTCCAGATGAAATTTGAGGAATGCTTATTGTAACCATGTATGGCACTGAACCCCTCCTAGTGGAATCAATAAGTAGTTTAACCCATTGAGGCCGGGAAGGGAACGCATGTGTGTCATTTTAAGATTTCTTGGCTGTTAAAAAATAGCAGATATACAAGCTCGTAGCGCGGCACCGAGTGCCGCGCTACGAGCTTGCAGATCTGCTATTTTTTAGAAAAATCGTGAAATTGTGTGCAAATCTTTTATATACATTTTTAAGTCAAATCTTTGCTTCTGGTGGTCCCTGGAACAAAATATTATTATTATATATTAGACAAATACATATTATTTTGGGGGTCCTTGACAAGAAAAAGGTTAGAAAACCATTGATAATATAGCAACATAAGTAAAAAAGAAAAAAAAAACTTTAGGAAAAAAACCTGTTAGGACTTAGAAGACATTTGTAAAATCCCCAGAAGCAAAGATTTGTGTTAAAAACTTTCGCTTTAGAAAATAATATATATATTCAAACTAAAGATTTGCACACATTTTCACGATTTTTCCAAAAAATAGCAGATCTACAAGCTCGTAGCGCGGCACTTGGTGCCGCGCTATGAGCTTGTAGATCTGCTATTTTTATATAGCCAAAGAAATCTTAAAATGACACAGATGCGTTCCCGGTCTCAAAGGGTTAATGGATATATAAGACATATGATTTTGCGTTGATGAACACACAGTTCTCTTTCAATTCTTCTGTTAATGCTCTGTGTTCACGGTCACTGTTGGGATGAAAGTTTTTTCTGGCATTTGAAAAAAAAAAAAAAAAAAACGTTTCACACGCCTTAAACAATACACTGTTTCTCTCCTTATCTGAGGAGACCTTGAACAGTGACAGAGCTCTTGTTTTTCTCTGTTCGAAGAGAAGGAGTATGACTGTCTGTCTCTGATGAAATGTTCTTTTTAAACTTTTTAATGAACTAAGTGCCCTCTGAGTGCCACATTCAAGGATGTGGCCTGCATTAAAATGATTACGCAAGCATTTCTATCTGCAGCTGCACACATACGGTTTGGTTCTACACACGCAGTTATTTCAGTATGCATTCATTGCACACAAATCGTTATTTATTAGCATTCATAGCGATGTAGTTATTACTATCTGCAATATACAGTTCCAGTTGTGCCAGCCAGGTGGGCGGGCAGGTGGTGTCTGTGGCGGGCTTGTGGATATATGCCCATACATGGACTGGACATGCCCCACGTCAGCGCAAATCTGCATCTACATACATCTTAAGTTGTGTGTATAGTGTGTCTGTAGCAGGCACACAGCTGTGTGTGTGTGTGTGTGTGTGTGTGTGTGTGTGTGTGTGTGTGTGTATGTGTGTGTGTGTGTGTGTGTGTGTGCGTGCGCGTGCGTGTGCGTGTGCGTGTGCGCGCGTGCGTGCGTGTGCTGTACTCATTCATTTATTCTTATTTTGCAGAACTTCAGCGTTGTGTTTCACTTTGCGCAGTTGTATATACCAGTGGTTCTCAAACTTTTTCATGTCAAGGACCCCCAAATTGACACTTTTTAGCCCGCGGACCCCCATTTGAAAATATATGCCATATATATATGTATACGTTTCTAGCAGTGATTTTCAACCATTTTAATTTCAAGGACCCCCAGTTTGACATGCATTACGCTACCGACCCCCATTTAATGACATTTCTATCTCTGGGACCCCAATTTATATTGTAAAATCAATGATAATTTAACTCAGAGAGTGTACAAATGGAACCAAATGGACCCTAACGGGTCCATTTGGTTCCATTTGTACACTCTCTGAGTTACAGACCCATAAGGGTCCATTTGGTTCCTAATCTATCATTTAGCTGTGGGGGACCCCCTGGAACTCCCTCAAGGACCCCTGGGGGTCCCCGGGTCCCACTTTGAGAACCAATGGTATATACAGTACAGTATGTACTTGTTTTTCTGGTTTCTTTCCTTGTTTTTATGTGTCTTAATGTAACATCAATACTTTTAAGTTTAAAACAACTGGACATCATAAATGTTTATATTATAACCAACACAAACTATCTTTTCATAAACTGGCATGTAAGGCGTTAATTATTGATTGCCAAATAAATTGCCTACACGTAGGAACGCAATTAAGCGATGGAAGCAATTTGTTTGACCTGTTCTCTGTTGGAGTAGCAGCAGGATGTAGTGTTGTGGTGACTGGTGGAAGACGGTGTGAATGTTTCAGTGGCAGGATTACGCAAGAACACACACACACACACACACACACACACACACACACACACACACCTGTGTGTAAAGTAGGCCATGGAAGTTCCATAATGATTCTCTGTCATAATGATCTTATCTAACCCCTGATCCTCTTGGATAACTTTTATACTGTGAATAAAACTGTGTGCGTGTGTGTGTGTGTGTGTGTGTGCGCGCGTGCAATATTTATTGTCTTGACAGCAGCCTTCAGCCGCGCATGTGCCTGTGTGTTCATACATCCATGCATGTATACCGTCATGTCCGTCTGTGAGCAAAGATGGCATATACTGTACTTCATGGCATTAGACACCCAGTCCCACCAGCCTGGCAGCCTCACATTTCCCATTCTGTATTCATTAGCCTGCTGCTGCACTCTCTTGGGATCAAGGATTAGCTGAAAGGGGAAATGAATGCTTTCTGGGTTGCCAGCCTTCTCCCTGCCTGCAGCAGGAGGTCCATTGTCTGGTTTGATATCCACACAGTACAAGGGATATCTGATCTGGCAACCCTGACATAAATGACACAGCCATTAGTACAGAGGATTGAAGGAGAAGAGGGAGCTCTCTGCCTCTGCAGGTGTAAGGGGAGGAAGTGTTGCTATGGTTATCGGAACACTATGATCGGTGGATTGAAATGTGTTGGGAATTGATTTTGCTTTGAAAAAAAGGCAATGGACAGTAAGTGGTCCAGACAACTAAATTGTGGTTAAAATGTAATAATGTGGAAGTAATATTTAGAGAAAAGGCTCGGATTGGGACTGAATTAACCCATTAAGACCTGGAACTGTGTCATTTTTAGATTTGAGTTAAAAAGCATTATTTTACACTTTGGGCTATTCAAAAATTTCAGATATACAAGCTCATAGCGCGGCACCGAGTGCCGCGCTACGAGCTTGTAGATCTGCTATTTTTGAAAAATCGTGAAAATGTGTGCAAATCTTTGAATATATATATTTTTAAAGCGAACATTTTTAACTCAAATCGTTGCTTCTGGAGGGTCCCTGGAACAAAATATTTTGATGGGGGTCTGCGGCCAAATACACTTCATTTTGGGGGTCCTTGACGTGAAAAAGATTGAGCACCACTGATATAGAAACATATGTTTTTCAAAATACTGTTGAGATTTAGGAGAGAATCGGCAATGGGTTAATGCATTAACCACTTAAACCATATTTTTATACTACATCGTACGACGATGTCGCGTGGCAACAAATGACTAATCTACAAGCTCACGACGCGGTGCGCCGTGTCTCGTAACCTTGAAGATCTGTTATTTTCGCTATTTGTTCTTATTTATTTTTTAATTTTGAGTAAAATCTTTGACTTCTTTTTTTTTTGTACATTTTTGCCTATAATGATGTGTGCAAGGATTGAAAGCGGTTAACAATATGTACAGCATATTTGCCCATGCGTTATTATTCTGTCTACTAGAGCACTCTAGGACACGAGTGGGAGTTGAAATTTTGATGCAATCAATGGCTGCACACATTAAGCGGCGAGAGATTTTCATAATGCATTAGCGAGTTACTGTATTATTCTGCTTCATTATTGAATAATGATGCCACGTTGGGAAATAGATAATTTTTTTTCTCAAACCAAGTCTTAACATTTTTTCTGAGAGAAATTGCTTTCCACAAATGGTGGAATGAAAGCTTCAAACGACCGAACACGCCTTTCCCAACACTAACCCCCTTCCCCTCTCTCTCTCTCTCTCTCTCTCTCTCTCTCTCTCTCTCTCTCTCTCTCTCTCTCTCTCTCTCTCTCCGCTGTCCACACAATCCATCAAGGGAATTTAAGTAGCTGTTAATTACTTCTTCATCCCTATTAAAACGCGAAGGACCGGGGGATTTTTACAGAGCTAAAGCTTAGCCCTGGCACATACCCTCTCTTGTCTTACAAAACCAAATCAATCTATGCCTCCGACCCCCCATTTCACTGTCATTCTCTCTCTCTCTCTCTCTCTCTCTCTCTCTCTCCCTCTGTCTCTCTCTCTCCCTCCCTCTCTCTCTCTCTCTCTCTCTCTCTCTCTCTCACTCACGACACACACATAAGAAGACAATCAAGTCAATCTGAGGTCCAGAGGGGCTGTTTGAGTGTTGTCCAGTGGGTTTGTGGGTAGGCGTGGGGGGGGTAAGTGTCCCCCATTCGCAGATAAAATGTAACATCAGGAGTGGTAAGACCCACTAACACCCATAATGTTTCACAGAACAAAACCATTGCTCTAAATGACCTCTATTTCAGTGTCTGAACCCATTAAGTCAATACAGGAGAGATTACCTGATAAATACAAGGGAGTGCCTTGCTGAATTGATATAGAACCCCCCCCCCCCCCCCCCCCCCCAACCCAACAAAAAAAAGCCTGGGGCCAAATTAGATTTGGCACTGGGCATGATGTGTGCCCGTGGGCTAGAATTAGCGTAGGCCTATGTTATGTATTATCGACCACTGCTTGTTAGGAAGGAATGTGTCTTTAATATAAGACCACAAGGGCCGATCACAGACAGTACAGATGGGCAAGAGATCAGATTCAGGTCAGTGCCAGTGTGATGTAACACTGAATACCTCTACCGGGCATCAGGTTGACCCAAACCCTTCACTGACCAGATGGTCACAAGTTTGTTTCTCCATCATGTGTAATCAATAGGGCTTCTATAGGTCTGTGTGAATCTGACGGGTCATGGAGTGGATGTGATGTGAATACAGTAAGACCTTGGTTCTCAAAGTGGGGTCCGGGGACCCCCAGGGGTACTTGAGGGGGTTCCAGGGGGTACCCAGCAAAATGTGTAAATATAGCATCAGAATAATTATGACCTTTTATACTTTGGCTATTTTTGAAAAATCTTGAAAATTTGTGCAAATCTTTGAATATATATATTTTAAAGCGAACATTTGTAACTCAAATCTTTGCTTCTGCGGGGTCCCTGGAACAAAATATTTTTAGATGGGGGTCCGCGGCCAAATACATATCATTTTGGGGGTCCTTGACATGAAAAAGTTTGAGAACCACTGCAGTAAGAAATGTTGCTAGATGCCCTGCACTACAAAATCTGGAGTGTCAGTAGTTAAACCCTGAGAGTGTACTATAAGCCAGCCACATTCATTAATTGTTGCCAGGCACAGGAGTGTGTGTGTGTGTGTGTGTGTGTGTGTGTGTGTGTGTGTGTGTGTGTGTGTGTGTGTGTGTGTGTGTGTGTGTGTGTGTGTGTGTGTGTGTGTGTGTGTGTGTGTGTGTGTGTGTGTGTGTGTGTGTGTGTGTGTGTGTGTGTGTGTGTGTGTGTGTCAGAGAGAGAGTCTGAGGGAGAGAGAGAGGATGAAGGGAGAATGAGAACGTGTGTGGTGTGTGTGTGTGTTGCCATAGTAGAAATCCCGCAGGGAGAGGGTGGTATAGGATGTTTTTAACTACTTCAAAGTGGCCCCATTCAACACAGCTGAGCTCAGAGGTGTGTGTGTGTGTGTGTGTGTGTGGTAAACATGGGTCTGGGTCTCTCTATACCTGTCTTTGTTTCTACCTCTTCCTATTGATGGGGTCCTCACGGGAACCACCAACCACAGAGGGAACGGCGCTGCTTTAGGCATCTTCTTCTTCGAGATGTGTGTGGGCGGGGGGGGGGGGGTTGCTTGCACATGTAAGTGTGTTGCGGTACTGTAGCTGTTTCATGTTTCTGACTGACTGACAGACAGACAGACAGACAGGAGGAGAGACAGACAGACAGACAGACAGGAGGAGAGAGGGAGAGCGGAGGAGAGACACTGACGGACAGCGTGTCACACTGAATGATGTTTTTCTGGGTCAGCCTCGGTAGTGTTGGGAGTGAAATCCACTTTCCCCTGCTTTGTCTCCTCTCCTCCCCCTCAGGAGGAAATTAAAATAGCCAGCATTGAGCCAACATAGCTTGGCGGTCAATACCACTCTGCAGAAAACCGGCTGAGAGAGGGAGACTATATCTGCTATATAGCAACACACTGATGGAGAGAAGAGAGGAGGGTGGAGCATAGTTAGAGTATAGAATGTCAGGTTTCATCTGCCATGTGTGATGTGGAGCACTTTGACAACTCAATGACATCTCTCTCTCTCTCTCTCTCTCTCTCTCTCTCTCTCTCTCTCTCTCTCTCTCTCTCTCTCTCTCTCTCTCTCTCTCTCTCTCTCTCTCTCTCTCTCTCTCTCTCTCTCTCTCTGTCTGTGGTGGAAAAAGTACTCAAATTATTTACTTAAGTAAGAGTACCAATACTGCAATATAAAAATACTCTGTTACAATTAAAAGTCCAGAATTAAAAATGTACTTGAGTAAAAGTACAAAAGTATTGGCATCAAATGTACTTTAAGTACCAAAAGTAAAAGTACAACATATTTGAAAATAGCAGATCTACATAGCGACGCGTTGTGAGCTTGTAGATCGGCTATTTTCAAATAGCCTATGTATAAATTAGGGCTAAAGTGGTTAATGTATGTTTCATTATATCATAATTTATATCTGAAAAGTAACTAGTAACTAAAGTTTTCAAATAAACGTAGTGGAGTAAAAGTACAATATTTGCCTCTGAGATGTAGTGGAGTAGAAGTAAAAGTATTGGAAATTGGAAATACTCAAGTAAAGTACAAATACCTCAAAATTACAAAAGTACAAATACAAATACCCCCCCCCCCGTACTTAAGTAAATGTACTTAGTTACTTTCCACCACTGCCCCTGAGTATATCTTAATTTGTCTCTCACCCTCTTGGGCTGCTATTTTACAGCATGCGCACAGCAGGAAAATGTACCCCATGGTGGTTTACTGGTTTGGTTGGTCTACGTGTGAATCCAGAGCTAATCTCCGAAACTACCAGACGGATCAGCATCAAATTTCTCGTGCAGGCGGCTGCCAGTAGGCCAAGAAAGTCACTCACCCCATTTCTTTCAAATCGGCCTCATGGTGGGTCTCTATACCCACTTTACATTCTGGCCTATAATGCTTGAACCAGGTCATACAGTACAATCAACAATTTTCTATTATTATCAAATTGTTTCACATTATCTCTGGATGTGATAAACAAGTGTCATGCAGAATGTTGTTAATCCATACCGACTGGCTACAACTGGCTTACATGTTTTGAAAGAGGAGTCTTATTTTACTGGAAAATACCAGAAATCATGAATGCATCTTCCGTTAACCCAAATTTTAATCACATATTGAGTGGCCTCTACACATATAACACAGACCATAATGTTTAGCTGTAATTGGTTTCCAAATGTAGTGGTCTGGGCTTATTTCTTTACAAAATAACACCATATATCATGAAGACAACGTCCAATCATTCCCTATTTGGAATCACATAACTCACTCTATACAGCATTGGTTCTCAAAGTGGGGTCCGGGGACCCCCAGGGGTCCTTGAGGAGTTCCAGGGGGTCCCCAGCTAAATGATAGATTAGCCACCAAATGGACCATTATGGGTCTGTAACTCTGAGAGTGTATAAATGGAACCAAATGGACCCTACCGGGTCCATTTGGTTCCATTTATACACTCTCAGAGTTACATTAACATAGATATTACAATATGAATTGGGGTCCAAGGGATAGAAATGCCATTAAATGGGGGTCCGTAGCCCTAATGCATGTCAAAGTGAGGGTCCTTGAAATCAAAATGGTTGAGAATCACTGCTAGAGCCGTAAAAAATCTTCTCTTATGGGGGTCCCTGGCATATCTTTTGAAATGGGGGTCCGCGGGGTAATAGGTGTCAATTAGGGGGTCCTTGACATGAAAAACGTTTGAGAACCACTGCTATACAGCACATTTCCAGAAGTGCTTTCACTTCTGACCATGAGTTTAACCGTATGTCATGGAAACGTTATATCCCCCTGCAGCTTCCTCTTGGGTTCTGACAGCTGCAACCCACAACTTCCCTGAGTACAGTAGGCCATCCAGCCTGGCGGGAGCTATGCGTCGGAGTTTTTTTTTGCGGTTTGTCACCCCACTTAAAAATATCAATACGGCGCCGATTTAAATCCTCTGTACTTAGTAAGTCGGACCTAGATTGCAATTGTACTTGGTACGCTCTTTTTTTCTCTCTTCAACAACAATAGCCCGATCTACAAGCTTACAAACACATCACGTTGCGCAGCGTTAGTTTGTAGATCATTTTAGTCGTTGTGTGTCGTTGTTGAGTACTTATGTTATAGTTTTTCTCTGTTGTTTTATACAGCTTTTTTCTTGTTTTGTCTCACTTGTAAAAGACACACACACACACACACACACACACACACACACACACACACACACACACACACACACACACACACACACACACACACACACACACACACACACACACACACACACACACACACACACACACACGTGTAGGTACAGTTGTAACACACACTGTTGCACTCACCCTCTTTCTTTTATCTCTGTCCACATTTTAATCACATGAATAGTCCTGCAGCAAAATAATATCATGTCTATTAAATAAGCTAATTAGGAGAAAGTAATGCCATTTCTAAATGTACTCTAAAAAAAAACGATGTTTGAACTATTTTTGTACATTTTCTTTGTACAGTTTATTGTTTAAGTGTCTATACTATATCCTACATTTGCCTCACAAGGACAGAGTATCTAGGAAAAGAACATATCCTTAGGTATGTTTTAAATATGATGCTGACAGAAGATATAAGGTGTAGAGCCTACGAAGGCAATGTCACCTTTTCATGTTGTGCCCCTCCAGCCTGTATTTCTCTCACCAAGGACACGCGCGCACACAATCATTACACTGTCCCTCGCCCCCCGGCCCGCCCTCCATCTTTGCATATCTACACTGTAAAATCCTGAGACTGTACACAATTTGGTTACATTTGTACATTCTCAGAGTTACAAATGAATAGAATAACTGTGATTCCACTGTGATAAGTGGAAACTGGAAACCCTGCCTTCTTTTTGCCTTCCGTACACAGTACACAGTAAAATCCTAAGTGTTCACCTGGACTAACTGTAACTCTGGTGTTAATGTAGCTCTGGATCCAGGGTCCATTTCTACTCTAAAGAGTCCATTTGGGTCCATTTGTACACTCCCAGAGTTACATTAAACACTATGAAGATTTTACTGTGTACAGAAGGTTTGGGTATATTTTTACACTATCAGTTATATTTACACTGAATATTTTACTGTGTAATTAAATCCAACATTCCGCATCAAATGGCCGATTGAATTATCATAGCCACATTAAATGAGTTTCAGAGAGAGAGAGAGAGAGAGAGAGAGAGAGAGAGAGAGAGAGAGAGAGAGAGAGAGAGAGAGAGAGGAGAGAGAGAGAGAGAGAGAGAGAGAGAGAGAGAGAGAGAGAGAGAGAGAGAGAGAGAGAGAGAGAGAGAGAGAGAGAGAGAGAGAGAGAGAAGAGAGAGAGAGAGAGAGAGAGCACTAGCTCTTCGCCTCTTAAATGTCTTATTGCTCCCATGACATCTCAGTCACTGTGCATGACAGAATGGGGTTCATTTTATGACGGTTTGATCAAACTCAAAAGCACACACACAGGGTCATTCGCCTCCCTACCAGACATAGTCCATTGTCTCCGATCACAGCGTTGCATTGTGTGTTCTGTTCTCCGTCCAAAGTATTCATTTATACATTAATGCATTTATTTAGCATCGACAATACACATACGTATACTGTAAGTGCATGACTATTGTGTATTATTTATCTTTTATTTAAATGTTTTAATCTGTTAAATGGCTCTATATTCTGATAGTAATCATTACTATAGATCGTTTGTTCAGTAACACAGGGTCTCCCTGTCTCTCCAGCCCGCCAATTTCGTTCAATCAGGAGAGAGAACTCATACAGGGTACAGGATGGGCAAGTGAAATTGGAAGTGATTGCACAAATAAATGAGCAGACAAAATTGGACCCTGGAACACTATAATGAAGAGCTGGAGAGAGACGGGTAGACCCGTTACTGAACGAACACTAGAGCAATGATCGGAATATAGAGCTTTAATTTTGTAACAATTTATTTTATTTTATTTACCAAAACATATCACTTACACCTTTAAATATGCTGAGTAACAGCATGTTAATTGGCCATATTCAACCAATGGCAGCCTTGGCAGGTCTTGAAACAGACCAGAGAAGACAATAGTCTTTATCATAATCAATAGTACTTTGACCATGCCCCCATGTTTTCGTATTGATTATCCACAGTGGTAAATGAATGTGTTTGTCTGTGCTACCTTTCTATTCTTCGCTAATCCTTTCAATGCAATGCACCTCTTCTTGTTTTGTGCATTATGTGTTTATGTGTGGGAGGGTGAGTAATGAGCATGGTCACTGAAAGTACATGTGTGGGTGTGTGTTTGCTTTTTGCTTTTGCCCAAATGTATAGATATGTGTTTTTGTCTTTTTTTTTATCTGTGTCTGAAGATATAAAATGTTGACATTTGCATGTGTGTTTGTTTATCTAAGCGTCTCTGTGTAAACAGGTATATTTTGGGATCTCAAAAGTGATCGTCCACCTTTTGAGATGAAAGTGTGCGTGTGTGTGTGTGTGTGTGTGTGTGTGTGTGCGTGTGTGTGTGTGTGTGTGTGTGTGTGTGCGCGTGCGTCAATGGTGGGGGTCTCAGGCATGCACGTTGTGAGATTGCATTGACCGCTGTGTTCTTTAATTATCAATTACGGCAGCCCCCCATCTCGGCCACAGTGGGGGGTGGGTGGGAGGGTGGGTGTATGCGGAGGTGATAATGAATACAGAGCTGCCATTAGGACAGTAAGCGGGCTCTCCGTCTGGGGCTGGGGCTATAGGGAGCCTGCGAGGAGAGAAGGGAGGGCGGGGGGGGGGGGGGGGGGGGGGTTTGGCTGGTGTGCTAATGAAACAGACCGCAGCACGAGACAAAAGAAACCCTGCCACACATCTCTCTCTCGTTCTCTCTCTCTCTCTCTCTCTCTCTCTCTCATCTCTCTCTTGTTTTCCTGTCTATTTCGGTTTTCCCTCTCCCTATCTTTCTCTGTAGCTCTTCTCATCCGTTCCCTCACGTTCTCTTCCCATGCCATATTTCTCCTCTCATCATCCCTTTATCTTTCTCATATCGCCCTTCGCTCGCTTTGTATCTCAAACCCCAAACACTTACAGCCACAGTGGCAATCATTTACTGGCACGTGTGTGTGTGTGCGTGCGTGCTTGCAAACACACACACACACACACACACACACACACACACACACACACACACACACACACACACACACACACACACACCCACCCACCAGGGGCTACTGTCTCACACATGAACGTTGTCTCTGCTTACTGATGGGGTCATCTTTGAAGCCGTCAGTGAATCCCTTTGAAAGCATGCCCGTTTTCTTGCAGTATATCATTAGTCGTAGATCTAAATATTGCAGCACAATTGTTTATTGTGTACCGTAGCCTTTGTGACTTCTATGCTGTGCCTGTTCTGCATTGTGCTATTGTATATTCATTATAAGATAAAGAGCCTTTATTTTCCATATCTCAGAAGTGTGTCTAAAATACTTTATTTACAATACTTGGTTACATTATATCCACGTTCACATCACCCAAACCCCAAATTCCGTTTAGCCATAAAGATTTGCGTTATTATAATTTAGCTCAATGTGGTTTTAATCATTATCTATTACCTTTTTATCCAAGCCATTAAAAGGAACCCATATTAACCTTATGGCTTCTCCTCGATGGGCTTATGCTAGTGGGCGATTTCTAAGGAAAACGAAGGTGGGATGTTAATTACAGCCACGAGATTCCCCCTTGTTCACGTCAGACCTCATTTACTGTACATACGGTATGCAATGTATATTGTATATGGTAGCATTATGAGGTTTACATAAGTGTGCCATGCAGTGTTGATTTCGTCGACTAAAACTATGACGAAAAATGTTCGTCGACTACCTTTTTTCACCGGCGAAAACTAAATAAAAATGAAATAAAAACTAAGTTACGATGACTAAAACTAAACTAGACTAAAATGTTAGGGAGGGACTAGTGGAGAAGAAATCCAGGAGAACTTGGACAAGTCGTTATATTTTTGGTTGCGCTCAGGTGTTGCGTTGTGAAAATAGCAGATCTACAAGCTCACAACGCGTCGCAGCGCGACGCGTTGTGAGCTTGTAGATCTGCTATTTTCAGCATGCAACCAAGTGTAAAATCAGCCATTACGACGCCATCAAGGCACCGCCAAAATACAAAATCAACTGTAGATTTAGTCGACTATAATCTTATGATATTTAGTCGACAAAAACTAGACTAACAGCAAAACATTTAAGATGACTAAAATATGACTAAAACTAAATGGAATTTGATTCAAAAGACTATGACTAAAACTGGATCTAAATTTGCTGTCAAAATCAACACTAGTGCCATGTTTAGGCTGTGGTCATATTGAGTTTTGATTGTTAGTTGATAATTTAGTTGTTTACCCATAGACCTGTTTAATTTTGTGCATGAGGTTGTTTGCATTATTACTTGTGTCTATCGTGAATTTACCTGAACAGGCCTCCGGGAATATCAGCACTTACCATTAGTCTATTTGATTGCCATGCCAACATGAAATAAAAAACACCCGGTAATGCACGTCTCCACTGCTTTTGCACGCCTGCAATAAAAGCATGTACAGAAATAGATCAGTGTGTGTGTGTTTCACGCCCATAAAGAAATGTCACATGTCATGATGTCAGCAAGATGTAAATTACATGTTTTGTTTTCCTGACCCGCAAAGCACCATTGTTCCAGCAGTGCCGAGAATAAAGCACAACCTGACAGCCGACCAACATGACAACAATCTCATCATATTTTTGTCATCATATATAATTTATATATAACCTAAACTTGCAGAACACAGGGACACACATGCAGATAACCCAGTATACACTATAATTATACAAACAAAGGTGGCAGTGTTATTCTTTTTTTATTTGCCTATCTATTACATATAGCCATCTATTATATTTGCACCATGTCTCTGCCCCACACAGTGATTTTCACATTATACTATGCAATCTTCAGTGTATTTAAGTGTGTAAATTTAAGCAGGAAAACATGGCGTGAGGGCGTGATTTTATCACGCCTGCTGCACGTGAAGTGGCACATGCCTGTTTTATTGTCACAGAGGCTGTCAACCTGAGAAGGCAGCATAGGGCTTTAGCATTTTAGAGGTGTGTCGTAAGTCATGCTGGAGAAATATGTGACCAGGAAGTTGACACTGTTTGTATTAAAGGAGTAGTTCACCCAAAACATTACTTATTTTCTGTCGATTACACACCCCATGAAGCCTTCAATTCATCGATTTTTGTTTTTGTCGCATTCCTAAGACAATAATTTGATGACTGGCGGAGGCAGTCATCATGGAGGCGGTAGGAGACACAAATGACCTGCATTTGTGTCTCCTACCGGAGAGACCACCGCTCATCAAATTATTGGCTCAGGAATGCAACAAAAACAAAATAAAATCCATGAATTCAAGGCTTCAAGGGGTGTATAATTCATAGAAAATAAGTTTTTTTTTTTGGGTGAACTACTCCTTTAATATATCCACTACCTTGCTTAAATTAGCTAGCATTTATAAACTGAAGCTCTGCAGTGTATAAAAAACGCTGTTACATTTAACTCTTTTTTTTGCTGTCCCTGACCTAAACCCACAATACTGCGTTGTTATGCTTCAGTATAGGTTAGAAACGGAGCATGTTAAAGGTCATGTGATCCTGTTTAAGTGGAAACCAGACATTGAACTCCACCCCAAAGAAAGTCTAATATATGTATGGTAGTCTTGACCTTTCAGGAAAGCCTCACAATTAAAGCATGTGACCATCATCATCTCAGAATGTATTTTCAGTGCATTCCAGCTTAATTGAAGCATATAGAATACCGTTTAATGTTATTTCAGAAGCCAGTTGCTGGGTCAATTTTATAAGAAACAAATACCAGGTGTGAACTGTGTGTGTGTGTGTGTGTGTGTGTGTGTGTGTGTGTGTGTGTGTGTGTGTGTGTGTGTGTGTGTGTGTGTGTGTGTGTGTGTGTGTGTGTGTGTGTGTGTGTGTGTGTGTGTGTGTGTGTGTGTGTGTGTGTGTGTGTGTGTGTGTAGCAATAATACACGATAGAAATGTGAGATATTGGTACTCGTGTGCGTGCTGTGATCATGGGCACGAGTCCAAAGTTCAGGCAGCACACCAGTACCAATATCACACTATATGGCCTGGCCTCAAGTGTATATTGGACTACCAGAACTAAATTAATAATATGTATTATTTGAAAGCAACTGCAGCTGTTTGTTGGTAACTGTTGTTGCTAGGTTACACAGGTATAAGGTAAACAAGGTGGAGATGTTCGGAGCGCTGTTATCGGACGATGTTGGCGCTTGTTATTGTGCCTCTCAGCATTGACCATATATACCTCTGTCTCTGTGAAACCTATACGCCTCAAACCAAGACTCCAACGAGGGCCAAACCTGCAGGGGGTCTGCCCACACACAGGAAACATTTCACAATCCTACCACCACCACACTAGGCCCTACTGCCAAGGCCCTTTGGCCCAGACAGACAGACAGGCAGACAGACAGATAGCCAGCCAAGTGGGAGAAGGGAGAACCAGAGAGACATTCGCATGGACAGCCATGTCTGCAGGCTCTCTGCCAGCATCAGCCAGCTGTTTGGGAAGAGGCAGAGACCCATATATACCTCCTCATCCCCATCTGTCTGTATCTCCTGATCTCCATTTCTTGTTTTTCTCCATTCCTCGCTGTGTTGATTGATTGGCTGTTTACCGCCAATATCTGTCTCTCCCTCTCTCTCTCTCTCTCTCTCTCGCTCTCTACACCCCTCTCAGTACACACACACCCTTCCCTGCCTCTTTTTTTTCCCTCTATGCCCCCTCCCTCCCCCTCTGTGTCTCTCCTCCTTTCTCGCTTCGTCTTATACAAGCAGACAAAAACATCCCCCCCCCCCCACTCCAATGAAAAAAATAGACTGGGATGCTTATGCTTGCCAGAGAGCCTGCGGAAAGCTTGGCTGGGGCTTTGACAGAGCTCTCCGCATGCAGTAATAGGCAAGCGGAGCAGAGGAGAAAAAAAAGAGAACTAGGCCCAATTCGATCCATGTGTCTTGTTTCAGGAAATTACATTTTAAAGGGCAGCAGGCAAGGGGTGAGAAGCCTTCCTCTGTGTGTGTGTGTGTGTGTGTGTGTGTGTGTGTGTGTGTGTGTGTGTGGGGGAGAGCGAGAGATATTTCACAGCAGGTTTGTTTTGAAATCTCATGAAAGGAATCGTTATTTTTAAGACTTCCTAAAGGATAACATCCAACGAGATGTTTCTCGTTCCTGAGATGAATAATATATACGTACATCTACTACTGATCTCATCGTCACGTGACGTGTGTATCGTGATCATGCCCTCAAGTCACTCCCTAACACAAAGCAACATTGTTGTATCGCTTAGATTGTGTATTTAGATTACTGCCTGCAGCACATTTGTTGTGTTTGTACAGTACACAGTTTTCACCCGTTTCCTTAGCTCTTGTTTTCGTGCTGCTGCTGCTGAGACCCAGAAGGCAGGCGGCGACTAATGAGAGAAAATGAGAAAATGTGGCTAATCGTAGCGGGGGAGGAAGCGACGTCTCCGTCATGCCATTGTTTTTGCCCCCTGTGCCCCTTTGAATGGCACATAAAGACATAATTTGCCTAATGTGAGGTATTTGTAACGGCAGCTTTGTTGGCAGTGGTGGGTTGGCTGGCACATACCACAAGACACTGACGAGAGGGTGCCAGCCACTCTGCCAGTTTTTTTCTTTTATCTGTTATGAGGAGCTGGAGCCAGGAAGGCATGGGCACACACGTGATCCTCTACCCATTTAGTTTGTCCCTACGGATAGTAGCACAGTGTTTATCCTGCTAGACAGCATTTTGTGTGTGTGTGTGTGTGTGTGTGTGTGTGTGTGTGTGTGTGTGTGTGTGTGTGTGTGTGTGTGTGTGTGTGTGTGTGTGTGTGTGTGTGTGTGTGTGTGTGTGTGTGTGTGTGTGTGTGTGTGTGTGTGTGTGTGTGTGTGTGTGTGTGTGTGTGTGAGCAGAAATTCTTCCTATTCCCAGTTTGTGACAGTGTTGTTGCAACCCTGCTTCCTTCTATACAGTCTTTGTGTATCTGTGCGCGAGTTTGTCTCCATGGCTGTGTGTGTGTGTGGTGTGCGTGTACCTCTCTGTTTCATACTATTTCATTCTTTGTTGACTGAATGTGACATACAACTAAACTGAGAAAATAAATTTGACTGATTTCAGGTATTTTCTGTTCATGATATGGCACGTTTGTCCCACGACACAGTTGAGCCACAGTCAACGAAAGTATAACTTTGCATTCATTCTTCTCCTTGTGTCACTGTAAACAGGGCTCTTTTTGTCCTCCCACAAGTTACACTGTGTGTGTGTGTGTGTGTGTGTGTGTGTGTGTGTGTGTGTGTGTGTGTGTGTGTGTGTGTGTGTGTGTGTGTGTGTGTGTGTGTGTGTGTGTGTGTGTGTGTGTGTGTGTGTGTGTGTTTTCAGCATGCCAGCGAACCTTTGTCACTGTCCTAACTACAACTTTGACTCTGACATAGAGTAAAAACAGTACAATGCACTCCAATTGTCTGATATGTGGATGGAATATTTGTTCTGGCATTATTCAAAATACAGGTCTGTTCACCGGTGTTTACAATCATGGTAAATGTAAGCGAATAATGTCATAATAATGCATGTGAAATACAGGTTTAGCTGTCACCCTGTGTCAGTTTATGCCATCAGTCTGGACCATAGATTTTGATTTAGATCTTAATGAAAGCAGTGGGGTAAAGTGTTTCTGGGGGGTCTTTAATGTTTACCATTTTAATGTTTACTGTTTTAAAATCCACCTGAAATGTCGCATTCGGCTTCTGCATTATTTACATGATCTGTTCCTGCCCCTCTGGCACCTGAAATATTAGAGTACTCAATAATACACACACATACAGGCATATAAGCACAAACACATGCCTGGCAGACGCGGGGTTAAGCTTTGAGCATCTCCATAACTCTCAGTGGCGTTGACAGCGGCCAAACAATCCTGTGGTTGTTGTTGTTGGGTCTTTGTTTCAGCCCGCACTGCCTTTTGTCTTGTGTGTTTTCTGTTGCCTCAGAGAGCAAGAAGGAGAGAGAGAATGAGAGAATGTGGGAGAGAGAGAGAAGAGGTTGATTGAGAGGTATACAGGAAGTGGGGGAAAAGGGAAGAGCGTGAGAAGGTACTGTAATGGAGGGACCGTGCTTTTGTGATTGGAGAAACCTCCACTGCATGTTGTACATAAACACTCATTACCCAATACCCACACTGCACGTGTGCACACAGGTAGACAATCATCATCATTTATTTATTTAAAATCTCAGAGGGTGAATCCTCATTTTCAATGCTGCCAATGTACAGTATGCAGACATAATTACAATCAGTGCACGGCTCAGTTAAAACACAATTAAAATATAGCAGCACTGAAGAAATAGCGAGTAAATATCCCTTTATTTTTTGAATCCTACATTTTGGTTTTAGTATTCTTTGAAAATAATTTCAAAAAATGTAAAAGCATTTTTTTTTCATAAATTAAAAACAATTCAAACTTTTTTCAAAATTAGAGGGAAAAAAGTTTAAGAAGTATTGATAATGGCCGATCTACAAGCTCACAATTTGTGAGCTTGTAGATCGGCTATTTTCACTTGTCTGGGTCCCGGGAATACATCACATTTCTCTTTTGGTTCTAGCTAAAAGCTAAAAGCTAAAAAGTGTGCGAACCACTGCTTCTAATGTATAGCCTAAATGAGAAGATCAGGATAGTTTTACATACTTTAAGCAGCAACGTCACAGGACCAAATAATAAAGCATGACAGGATATTATATATAGGCCTTTTTTTCACATTGCTCTCGGTGTGTAAGGACCATAAGAATGATGAGACTACGCTTGTGGAAACGCTCGCATGAGGCCCAGTGACACAAAAGACAGTCACACAATAATGTGTACGTGTCATGGTAAATGTGGGAAAATGGGAAATGCTAAATTGCCCAGTGGGAAGTTTTTACATTTACTGGTAAATTGTTTAATTTCCCAGCCGAAGGGAAATGTGGAGAAAAAGCAAACACGCTGACACCCACCAGAGAGCGTTTTGTCAGAATGCTCTGAGGCTTTCAGTGCTAGATTGGATTTGGTTTGCTAAACTGCTTCTGGAAAACAAAGATTCTCTAAATCACATTTTTAAGTGGGCTAGTAGCTTATTGTAGATGAGCCTCAACTCAGCCTATCAATTCTTTACTCTTCACAGCTGCAAGGTAAAGCAAGATCTATTCTTCAAGACTTTACATCCTTTACATTTGTGGCTCCTAGGTGTAGAACAAAACGATACAGAAATACTTTTGTACCTGCAGTGCCGCCATTGCACTAAGCAAAGATACAGAAGCACAAGATGATGCACTATGTCTATGCATAGCACTTAAGCTTTTGAGTGAGTGAGTGAGTGAGTGAGCGAGCGTGCGTGCGTGCGTAAATGCATGCGTCCGTCCATCCGTGCATGCGTCTGTGTGTGTGTGTGTGTGTGTGTGAGTTGCGTGTGTAAAAGCACTTTGTCATGACCTTGTCAGGATTTGTATACTGTTTTTGATACTAATTTATTTATATCTAAGTATTAGTTTTGAGTAGTCTTTTTTATCTCCACCAGGCTGGAAGGCTGGGGGGCAGAGATAAAAAGAAAAGGTTACACACTAGGACTTTAATTGTAACCGAGGTAAAAGTCATCGAAGTCATATCGTCCAGTCCTAACTATGGGGGATAGAATCGATTCTAGCTCAGAATCGATTCTGAAGTTATTGAGAATTGGAAATCAATAATGAACTTATCAGTTCTCTTATCAATGAGAGAGAGAGAGAGAGAGAGAGAGAGAGAGAGAGACATTCTTGTCAATGTTGGAAATAACTAGGCTGCACTTGGTTGGTAAAGTCCAGATGACAAGAATATGAAGTTTGTGGAATTTATAGTCATGCAGTGTTATATTATATTTGTTATATTAGTGTCTATCTGTCCTCTGAAACAATGGGTTTATAGTTAGTGAGAACTTCACTTCTCCCTTAAAGGACAACTTTGGTTTTTTACAACCAAGGTTTATATTTTAGCTTGTAATTAAAGTAAATAAATGATGAGTGTTATTTTTTTTTCATTTACTGCTTTCTATAGTTTTAGCATTTTTTGCGATATTTTTTTACAGTGGGCGGGGGCATTCTGTCCGGTGGCTAAATATGCCTTTTTTACACAATAAAAAAGGTCCGGCTGTCTGAGATGGCCAGATGTGAGTTATTGGGGGCTAGAAGAGCTACTGTAAATAATAATAAAGAAAACGCCAGGTTAATGTGTTAAAAAAATACATATTTAGCCACCGGACAGAATGCCCCCGCCCACTGTGAAAACACTGTAAAAATATCGTGAAAATTGCTAAAACTATAGAAAGCAGTAAATTTAAAATTTTTAACACTCATCTTTTATTTACTTTAATTACAATCTAAAACATAAACATTGGTTGTAAAAAAACAAAGTTGTCCTTTAAGCTTGCACAAATGTATTTATTTGTGTGTACAAAGTACTTTGTAATTGTTTTTTTGAAGTGCTTTATAAAGTTAGTTTAAACTAAAGATGATGCCCAATGTTGATGATACATGAGAAAAGAACATTAATAATGTATCATATCGATATCATATGCCCAACATCATGTATTGTATCATGAAATGAGTGTATCTTGACACCCCTAACCCTCCCCATCATCCCCGTCCGATGTTTTGCTTTCCACATTGATTAGAACATTACTGTAGTCAGTCATGCCAGGTCAACAATGGTTACATGGCGGCTTTCCGACATGTCGCCTTTCCGACGTTAACGAACCCTATACCTAACCCTCACCCTAACCCTAACCGCACGCGGAAGCCACTAGTCGGAGTGGCGAGATGTCGGCGTGGAAGACTGTTACCGTCAACAATGACCTGGCATCTGTCTAAATAAAATGCTATCTAATATACATTTTAACGTTTGCATCAGACTGCATGGTCGTCAAGGCTAGAACATTTAAAACAAAACTATTATATATTAATATTAATGAATTTGTATTGGGCGTTATCTGAGTAGATAGAAAGGTGTTTTATTATCTCCTGGAATAGAGAGAGAGAGAGAGAGAGAGAGAGAGGACCTCTGAAAGTCTTATTAAAGAAATGTAACTTAACACGTCATTGCCATTCACGTGGCCGCTGCATGTGCATTTTGCACGCATATTCGCGTCATGTACTTTCTGTACCATGAAATTAATTATAAACCGGTTTCTGCATTGTATGCAGCACTCCTTCTTATTATTATCTGGAATACACCCTTCTAACAATACAGGTCGAGTTATTTGCATATTTAAACGGATTTGAAATGTCAAACATGTCAAGCCTCTGATGTTTTTACATGTAGTTCATCATGCAACACGTGTGTGTTCCGCCCTCAAATTCATCTTAAATTCACCCCTGCCCGCACACACGTGTTAAAGTCTGTTTAAGTTCATGTATATATTAAGTTCTAAATAAAAACGGGTTTCACTCCCACGTTATGCACGGTTGGCACGTCCATTTGTGCTTATCGAAAATACGCACCCTTTTAGTCACTTTATTTAGGCACTATTTACAAACAACTTAGTGAATCAGGCCCAAATATGTATATGTTTCTATTATTTAGAAAAACGTAAATCTTGGCTTGGTGGGCGCCCCCCAGCCTAATGGCGCCCTAGGCAATTTCCTACTCTGCCTATTCGCTGAGTGACAAGTTTTGTCACTCTGCCCTTTTAATTGTTAACTACAGTGACTACACTGTTGCTTATATAAAACAAATTAGGCTATTAAGACGCTGAATAGATTTGACTGGGTCGTTCACATTCGCTGTGCGTTGATGGCTTGTTAACGACCGTCATTGATTCTAAATAGACCAAGGTGTTACTTGATTTGTATCCTTTGAAATAGAGAGGGGTCATTGACCACTGTTCTGTTGTACTAAAAAGGTATATAAAAGACTGACTATTTTATCTAAAATTGGACTAAAATTAGAAAGGCATGACCCTCCCCTATTTTCCTCCAGGGAACCCCTTCTGTAAATTTCGACTGGTCCCTAATAAAGCTTTTGACTGTTGTTGAATTTCTTGTCAACTACCTGTAAAAAAAAACAATTACGATCCCTACTCCTAACATATCATACATGTTTTCACATTCCATTCCGATTGGCTATATATAATTGTCTTCCAGCGAGGGAGGGACAGGCCTATTTTTACGGCAGTAGTCCTGAATGATCTACCTTCCAACCTTAAGTTAATTAAAAAGCATTTTTTTTCAATTTCAATTGTTTGACTTAATTTCAGTCAGACAAGCCTCGGGGCGTTATTGTGTTTTTATCCTGTATCAAAAATGTTTGAGAACCACTGATCTATAGCACACACGGTAGAAGCTCTGCCGTCATGGCAGCCATCATAGACTGCCATGCTACCGTAGTACATCACCTCTTCCCCAAAGGAAATTAGCCTCCACATGCTGCATGATTGACAGCCGCTCCTTCTAAAGAGGGTATTCGTCATAACCTACACACGCACACACACACACACACACACACACACACACACACACACACACACTCACGCAGAGTTACTCCCACCCAGGAGAATAAATCTGCAATCAACTGGGCCTATAAATAGCTGTGGTACACTTCACTGGTGCTGAGCCCCCTGTCCCTCCCACTGAGCTGCTACAACACAAACACAAATGCACACACACACGCACACGCACACATGCGCATGTACATGCATGCACATAAACACCCCAATCTCTGATCTGCACCAGTGATGGAAGAAGTACTCTTAAGTCAAAGTATCAATACCACAATGTTGAACTATTCTGTTACAGCTAAATGTCCGGTATTCAGAAGTATTGGCATCGAAAATATGCTTCAAGTGCCAAAGGTAAAAGTACTCAGTCATTATGCAGAATGTCCCATTTCACAAGTTTTCAATATGTATAAAAAAAAGTGATAAATGAATGCTTTGTATCAGTAAGGAAAATCTACAGAGTAACTAGTAACTACATTGTTCAAATAATTGTAGTTGAGTAAAAATAGAATATTTGCCTCTGAGATAGTGGAGAAGAAGTATTGAAAATTGGAAATACTCTAATAAAGTTTTTTTTTAAAGTACTTAAGTTCATGTACTTAGTTACTTAGTTACTGTTCACCACTGATCTGCACTCACATTCCATCCCCAGCATGGCATATCCTAGCAATTCTTAGCAGGCCTATGATGTAGCATTAGCTTCTTCTTACACCACATGTGGACATTTCTTTGTACAAACACATTAACAAAAAGCTAATTAAAGTAATTTGTCCTTCACATATCTGCACATTAGTTCTAATGGCAATGCAGCAATTAAAAGCCTGCGCCATCAGCTACAAGCCATTCCGTGTGAGTGATTGTGTTTAAACCCTTCGAGAGAAACTAGTAATACTTCAGCTAGGCTAACGCTAGTTATTAGTAGCCAGGGCTAATGAGCTCATTAGTCAGCGGGCTTAATGAGGTGTGTTATTTAAACAGATATCAGGCAAAAGAGAACCTTTTCCTCTGGAGTCACTATGCACACACACACACACACACACACACACACACACACACACACACTCTTGCTGAAATAACATTAGGTACTGTAATAAGAAAGGTTCTTATTGTGCATATGAAGTTCTGCGGTGTAATAAAGAAAAACAATATGCATTTAAATTAAATTTGACAGCACTAGACGTACACACACACGCACGCACGCACGCACGCACGCACGCACGCACGCACGCACGCACGCACACACGCACGCACGCACACACGCACACACACACACATGACTCAATATACATCGACAATTTGATTTCCCATTCAAAAGGCTGTACAGTGTAGCATATGGGAAGTGCTAAGTTCAGCTGTAAATGGCAAAGCGAATGACCAATTTCCCAACCGCTACCTTCAATCCCAACCCTAAACATTCGTGCCCCGCTCTCTCTCTCTCTGCTCCCTTAACTGCTGTGAGTCTGGAATTGGTTTTGGAAAATGGTGTGTGTGTGTGTGGGGGGGGGGGGGAGGAGGGGGGGGGGGCTACTTGGCAAAGGTACTGCTGGGATAATGCATGTGGGACAAGGAGCTTACACACTGGTCAGGACCGCCCTGATTCGACGGCTCCAAATCCCCTGTGTGTGAGAGTGGGGCAGTCGAGGGATTCTAGGGAGGGACTCTGTGCTTTTATTGAGATGTTGAACCTTCATTACTGAAACGTTTATCTGGCTCTTCTCGCCATCCCATACTTAATTGCTTCTTTTTTTTTCTTCTGTTTTTTTTTAGTAATTATTAATTTTCACTCTAGGGGTAATAATGTTTCTTTTTTTGTATTTTACTACATTATTATGTAGTATTTTGTATTTTTGTATTATGTTGCGGGTCATGATAAAATATTAAAGCTGGTGAGCTCCTTTTGACTCCCAGGTGCTTTATATTATCATTAGCCAATGATTTTTGTATATATTATGTTCCTTTGTCTGTCAGTAAAATATTTGCCTGATGAAGGTCGAAACGTTGCGCCATAAATTGTTGTTTTTGGAGCTGTAAACCAGTGAGCGGATGTTTTACCTTCTTCTCCAAAATATATTTTTTTTTACATGATTTAAAAAACTACAGAAATAATTTTGATTTTTGGAAATGCTTATTTTTTGTGGGAAAAGACAACGCAAAATCAACGCAACTGCGTAACTCTCTGGCATCTGGTCTTTTGTTTAGTTTTTGTCAGGGCTGGTCTGGTCGACTTTAAAGGTTTAAGAGACTCAGGTGAAAAGGTCCCATTGACATATTGATGAAGCTGGCTATTAACACACTTTGCAGACATTGAATTAAATGCTTTTAATTGAGACAAAATGATAACATTCAACAAACATTCTTTTCTGCAGGTGTTTAGTTGAAGCAGGTGGATGTGTTTCTGCATTCCTGCGTGCGTGCGTGCGTGCGTGCGTGCGTGTGTGTGTGTGTGCGTGCGTGCGTGCGTGCGTGCGTGTGTGTGCATGCGCTCAAACACGCACACGCATGCAAGTGCGTGTGTGTGTGTTTGTTTGTGTATGTGTGTGTGTGTGTGTGTGTGTGTGTGTGTGTGTCTGTGGTTACCGTGGTGCTCTCAGACCCCTGACCTTTCCATGTCCTGATAACGTCCCCTGGGAGGGTTGGGTGGAGGCTGGGGTGGAGAGGGGAGGGGTGGAGAGAGGGGGCCTTTGTTTTTCTGCTGGAGCTGAGCTACAAGGTGTCACTGGTCCAGTGAGAGAGTGAGAGGAACAAGACGCCGTTCTGACAGGACCTCTAATAAAATATTTTAGTATAAGTTATAATTTATAAATTATAATGCATCAATTTTAGTACCTTTAATGAAAGGATAACCCCTTGAGATGTATTGTCTCGTTTTTCGAGGGGGTCCATATCACAAAAATACAGAGAGTACTATAGACAGAGCAATACAACAAATACTTTCATGCATACATAAACAAGGACAACTTTACAAAAACAAAACAAAATCCCTCCTGAAACTGGCCACTCCCACCCCACCTGATCACCCACAAAATAACAGACTTGATGCATTAATGTAAAATGAACATCAACAAAAGCTAAAACTATAGACCAGGGGTCTTCAATGTTTTCAGGCCAAGGACCCCCTAGCTGAGAGAGATGAAGCAGGGACCCCCTCTATATTGTATAAAATTGTGTTTCAGATTCAACATGTTTTGTTTACGTGGTCTGCTCTTTTTTCCCTCTACACCTATGCTTCTTTGCAAAAAATAGCCGATCTACAAGCTCACAACGCCTCGCAGCGCGAGGCGTTGTGAGCTCAGAAAAGGAATTCTAGGGTTCAAGTGGTTAATGTAAAAAAACGAAATCCTATCATACAAAGATTTGGCGGACCCCCTATAGTAGCTCTGAGGACCCCCTGTTGAAGACCCCTGCTATAGACCGTTACATATATGCATGGAAACAACAAGGTGTGAACAGTAAACAAGACCTCTGTTTCTGCTAAAGAAAGAACAATGCATTTTGACATGTTCCAGGACCATTACTTCTGGCGCACGCACGCACGCACAGGCGCACGCACAGGCGCACGCACAGGCGCACGCACACACGCACGCACGCACAGGCGCACGCACACACGCACGCACGCACAGGCGCACGCACACACGCACGCACACGCACGCACACACGCACGCACGCGCACGCACACACAGTGAAAGCAGCTCCATGTTGATGGTACAGCTTTAATTGTCAGGGGCAAAGGCCAGTGTAAACTGTACGCCTCATAGACAATACGTGTTAGTGTTACCAGGCTGCACGCGTGTTAATGGAGAAGGGGGGGGGGGGACACAAAAGTGTGTGGTTCTGGTGATTCTGCTGCCCCACAAATCACAATGCCTTTCCCCTCCACTGAAATGCCCCCCCCCCTCCCTCCCCCCTTTCTGTCTCTTTCCATCACGCTGCCACCATTTGCTCATCCATCACCATCGGCCCTCTCTCTCTCTTCTCTCTCTCTGTCTTCCATCACCCCACCCAGCCAATTTAGTCCCCGCTCATTTTTCTCTGCCGCGCACTGCTGTGTGTGTGTGCGTGCACTGCTGTGTGGCTCGTGCACTGCTGTGTGGCTCGTGCACTGCTGTGTGGCTCGTGCACTGCTGTGTGCTCTCGTGCACTGCTGTGTGGCACGTGCACTGCTGTGTGGCTCGTGCACTGCTGTGTGCTTTTGTCCTCTGTCCTTCTCTACCTTTACTCCCTCTCTCCTCTTCTGTCTGTGATCATGAATTCTGCCAGTCTGCTGTTTGCGGCGATGTTGACTCCATTTGTATATTTGTGTGTGTGTATGTGTGTGTGTGTGCGTGTGTGTGTGTACCGCGTGCTGTGCGTGCATGTGCGTGCATGCCCATGTGTGTCTGTGAATATGTTGTAAAAGTAATGATAAATAAATGTAAGAAGTGCATGTACTGTGTGTGTGTGTGTGTGTGTGTGTGTGTGTGTGTGTGTGTGTGTGTGTGTGTGTGTGTGTGTGTGTGTGTGTGTGTGTGTGTGTGTGTGTGTGTGTGTGTGTGTGTGTGTGTGTGTGTGTGTGTGTGTGTGTGTGTGTGTGTGGGGAGATTGACTCTGTGTTGGTAATTAGAGCTGACGACTAACAACAAACAAATTCTAGACCTTAGCTGTGCCATCTGTCTTCCCCCCAAACCTGATACACCGTAGTCGTCACTGCACACACACACACACACACACACACACACACACACACACACACACACACACACACACACACCACAGGCAAACACTTCCCGTGCAGAGCAGAGATGGTGCCGTACGTTCAGCCATTTTCCAGTGGCTGTTGTTGTTGAGCCACTGTGCAGCCAGACACCGTATTTAAGAGCATTAGTTATGACTGTAGGGTAGAACATCCTGGCCTCAGCCTATCAGGTTCCCTCCACCTCTACCCTGAGCACACACACACACACACACACACACACACACACACACACACACACACAGTCGCAAAGGTACACACATCGTGACCCTGGACTATCATGTTGCCTCACTGGCACACCCAATACACACAGGCACACACATAGAACCCCCCCCCCCCCGGTATATACCTTATATACAGTGTATATATATATATACTGTGTGTGTAGGTGTGTGTATATGTGTGTGTTTGTATTACTATACTTGCGAGGACCAAGTATAGTAGAATTTGAAGAAATAGACATTGTGAGGACCGTTTTCCTGGTCCTCACAAGACAAATGGTTTGTTTTATAGTTAAAAAAAAGGATTTTTAGAGATACGTTCACAATCAGAAAAACATTCAAGTTAGGATTAGACATTTAGAGGTTAGGTTTAGGGATTGGAATTAAGAGTTAAATATGATTTATACTTAGTTGCGCGCCAGTGTCATGCACCGAAAAACAGACGATCTATAAGCCCACAACGCGTCGCAGCGCGACGCGTTGTGGGCTTGTAGATCTGCTGTTTTTCGGCTTTAGGCTTACGGTTAAAAATGGTCAAATATATATTTTTTTAAATTACATTCATAAAATGGCTGTCCTAAAGCGTTTATGTCCTCTTAAGTATAGTAATACAAACCTGTGTGTGTGTGTGTATATATATATATATATATATATATATATATATATATATATATATATATATATATATATATATATATATATATATATATATATATAAAATCCCCTTCTCCCCTCCTCTATGGTCCCTAGGCTCTCATTGGCACTCATTAACCCTGTCACGTTTACGGTATGAATTAAATGATTCCACTGATGCATCCCCATGCACCAGGAGAGAGAGAGAGAGAGAGAGAGAGAGAGAGGCCTGGTACCCCCCCCCCCCCCCCCTCAGGCTGGGGGGACAGCCAGAGGCACCCCCCTAGACCCTCATTATTAACAGCATGGTGGTCTCTCTCTCTACCCTGCTGTTGGGATTTGCATTGGACAGTATGTGTGAATTCTGTGTTTGTAAATGCTGTGTCTTGGTGTGTGTTAAGTGTTGACGGCACCCCCCCAGTCTGCCCCTGGGATCAATACGACATTTATTTCTGTGTAATGTCAGTGTGTCAGTGTGTCATTATAGTGTCTGTCTAAATGTTGGAATTAGTGTCGATTTTGACAGCAAATTTATGTTTCGGTTTTAGTCGTAGTCTTTTGAAATCAAATTCCATTTAGTGTTAGTCATATTTTAGTCATCTGAAATGTTTTACTGTTAGTCTAGTTTTAGTTGACTAAATATCATGAGATTATAGTCGACTAAAGCTACAGTTCATTTAGTCGACTGAAATGTATTTTGGCGGACCTTGATGCCGTCGTAATGGTTGATTGTACACTTGGTTGCATGCTGAAAATAGCCGATCTACAAGCTCACAACGCGTCGCGCTGCGACGCGTTGTGAGCTTGTAGAGCTGCTATTTTCAGAGTGCAACACCCGAACGCAACCAAGCATAAAATGACTTGTCTTTTAGTTCTACTGGATCTCTCCTCCACTAGTTCCCTAACCTAACATTTTAGTCTAGTTTTAGTCATCGTAGCTTAGTTTTTATTTAGTTTTCGTCAGTGAAAAAAGCTAGTCGACGAACATTTTTCGTCATAGTTTTAGTCGACAAAATCAACACTGGTTGGAATCGCTATTAAGGATTTGGCTATAATGTGATCACAGAAATTGCAGATGAATGTTTAAAATCTAAAATGGCAATAATGAAGAATGAAACATCTGCCTTTTGGGTGCATGGATGCAAATGTCTGCATGAATTTAACACATATTATTAAGTATTAATTTATCCCGGTGCCCAACTCGGGAACAATGCAAGTTGGGAATGCATGCACCACCCGGTTATGCAATACCCGTTGTACCCATTGTCAGAGTACCCGTTGTACCCGTCTGTATGTCTGTGTCCCTTTAATGCCCATATTTGGAGATATCTGTTCTGTCTGTCTCTCTGCTTGTAGTCTCGCGTGGCCAGACTGTTGCCTCCCACAATTTTCAAATGTTTCCGGTCATACAGTCTGGGACTCGGAAGCTCTGATCATGATTAGAATATATAAACCAGATGTGAAGCCTCCTCCCCACTTCCGTTTCGTCTTTACAGTTGCGCAAAATTCATCCTAATATAAATACAAATCATCTAAGTATATTTAGCTTGCTGCTTAGCAGAAATGGAAATAAAATAATAAAATGTAAAGATATTTGTCTCCGCCAGCATGGTGGAGAGTATGTTTTCGTCTCCGTCCATCCGTGTGTGTGTCCGTCCGTCTCAGCCAAGCTAACATTGGTCAAGCTTCATGTGACACGTGACACTATGTTGTCACCAATGCTTTGACGCATGATGAAATAAAAACCTATAAATAGCACCACGCACTTCAAAAAAATCATTTATATTTTTTTAAGTGAGCTTCCATCACTGTGATGACCACTGTTGTTTCTAAATATGAATGGTGTGTGATTTTTTCGTCTCCGCCAGGAGAGTTTTACCCTCCGTGTGTGTGTCCGTCTCAGCCAAGCTAACATTGGTCAAGTGACACGTGACAATATTATGTAATATAAATAGGTAAGACAGGAGGTTAATCAGGAACAGTACTGGCGGAGACCTGTGCTCCGAGGAGCACATTTTCTAGTTTAAAATATATTTTCGTGAACGGAAGTGCCAGTTTCCTCTCTCGGATTTCGGGAGTTGTAGTTCCAGACTCTATATAGCATTCGGAGATTGTGGAATAGTTGTCTGGCTACACGAGACTACTCTGCTTGTGTCCCTTTTATGCCCATATATGGATATCCCTAATGTCATCAGTATTTGCCCATATATTAATAGGCATGGCCATATATAGGCATTTCGGTTGGATCGGCGGTACTGGACAACCGGATCTCGATATATGCCTATATATGGCCGTATCGGTTGGATCTGAGGTTCTGGAAAAGCGCCTATTCGATCGACTCGGGCATCGCACTCCCTCAAGTCGTCGGCGGTCAGTGTGGTCAGCATACATTTTAACCACATGAACCCCAACATCCATATTCTGGGGAGGGGGGACATTAGCCAAAAATAGCCTGTTTACCAGCTCAGCGCGTAGTGTTGCAACATGTTGTGAGCTTGTTGTTCAGAGATTTGATGTAGACGGTAAAAAGGTCCAGAGTACAGAGACAACTCATGTCCAATTTTAGTCTAGAGTTCTAGTCTAAGTTGTTAACATTCCTGATAACTGCATGATTTATAGTTTAAATATATTGAATAATCTTTCAATTATATTTTTCTAAATCTCCAGTATATATAAAAAGTTTAATCCAGTGATCCAGTCAGTGAGGTAGCTCCAATCTCTGTGTAAATGAATAGCCTCTATACTCAGTGGCTGTGACACTATTAGACATTTTAGGAACGCGGAGAACAGCCAAAATATACAGAAAGGGGAACTTGCTCTGTCAATATTGGTTGTTAAATATATCTGTTAAATATTGATGTTTCTATATGCTATGATAAACATCAACAATGAACTGAAATGTGTTGAGTGTTTCCCCTTAAAGGGAAACAATGTTCTATCCTCCAGTTTTATTCACTTCTGGTCTGGCTTTCCTCATAAATCAGGGCCCATAAATTTTTCCTCGAGCTCCTCAAACTGGTGTATTTGCACTGGGTTTGTTCATGCAACGCTTTTACTGCCTACTATATACATGGACGGCTGGAAGAATTACATGTCCAACCACGCAGCCTTGCGGTATACCATATGGTTTATTTGTGTTTTTATTACGAAATCATACACCATTTGCCTCCTTTCCTCATTCACTCCCTCTTGCTCTCAAATTGATTTGGACTGGTGCGTGCGTGCGTGCGTGCGTGCGTGCGTGTGTGCGCGTGTGCGCGCGCACGTGCGTCCACGTATGAGTGAGTCAGTTGTGCAGTAGCCAGTCAAATATGATCCTCTGCCTCAGTGGTAACGCAGCGCTCTGACACGTGTTAAGGTAATGGCTCTAATACCCTCATAAATCGAAATCAGCTCGGCTTCAGTGGCAGTGTCGAATGCAAGAAGAGAGAGAGAGGGACGGGCGGGCGAGCCTGAGTCGTGCATGTGATCTCGCGGCCCTGCCAACGATCCGGAGTGGCTTATCTGCACTTGACAATCCTAAGAGTTAAATTAATGCTGAATATTTTACAGTGTAGGGAGGTAACTGAATCAGTCATGCCTGCCTGCCTTCTGTTTATGACGTTTGGCCAACTCCCCCTTATTCCTCTCTGTCATTAACTGGCCTGACACCAGACCTTGCTTCATGCACATGAGAAAAGGTGTGTGTGTGTGTGTGTGTGTGTGTGTGTGTGTGAGTGCTTGCGTGCGTGCGTAAAGAGCATGTCAAGCGAGCTCATTGAGACAGCTCAGTGCTGTTAACCTGTTTCCCCCTCATTACAGCCTATATCTGTGTTGCCATGGACAATATGAGAGGAGGGAAATAAAGAAGAGGGGATTTGCATGTTAAGCCTCTCTCTCTCTCTCTCTCTCTCTCTCTCTCTCTCTCTCTCTCTCCTGCCTCCCTCCCCCCCTCCATCCCTCCCTCGCATACACACACACTTCCTCTCTGTTGGTTTTTGCCACCCTCTCCCTCCCCGTTTAGCTGACACACACACACACACACACACACACACACACACACACACCACATCCTACTCATTACAGGATTCAAATACATAATCATACAGTCTCAGGGCATGGCAGAGATGTTTTCCAAGTACCTAAAGCACCCGTCTTAAAGCTGAAAATTAGCAGCTAAAAGCCGTACTTTCATTTGGACGATGACAACCATGTATTTCTGATATTTTAGCGTAAGAGTTAAAGGGGTTTCAATGGGTCCTAATAGGCTAACCACTTTCAACTTTCTTTTTTGATGATCTATAAGCTCACACTGCATCATTATGTGACACATTATGAGATTGTAGATCAGGTATTTTAGCTTTGCAGCACCATCATATAACCAAGTATTAGGCTAGACAGGGCTTCAAGTGCTTAATGAAAACCTGCTGTACAGATAAATGTGAATTATTGAACATTTATCTGTACAGCGTGTGAAATTCTCACCAAACTTGTTTTCTTAGTTATAGATCTGAATTGTATTATATTTATGAATAGTGGTCTTGCCGTCGGGATGATTTTGGTCCATGTTCGGCAAAAACATCTAATGTGATATCTGTGTGGTGTGGTGTGTGTTCTAGTAATTATTACTGTACATATTTGAGGTTTGTGGTCAAACCAATGGACTCTCAAGAGAGTGTTGGTTCATTTCCTCGGTTGAAATAATTCCATGCTGGCAACTTTTGCCCCTTCCAGTATTTTCATGTTTTCACCCAACAAAGCACACAGCGTTTGGGCCATCACGGGAAGTGTCAAAATGGACCGGTACATTTTGAGTTAACCCATTAAGACCGGGAACGCATCTGTCATTTTAGATTTTGGCTATAACCGTTATTTTTATACTTTGGCTATTCAAAAATAGCAGATCTACAAGCTCATAGCGCGTCACCAAGTGCCGCGCTACAAGCTTATACAGTAGATCTGCTATTTTTGAAAAATCTTGAACATGTGTGCAAATATTTGTTTTGTTTGTTTTAAAACAACATTCTTTATTCAAATCTTTGCTTCTGGGGGGGTCCCTGGAACAACATATTTTGATGGGGATTGGCGGCCAAAAGAAAATCATTTTTGGGGTCCTTGACAAGAAAAAGTTTGAGCACCACTGATATAGCAACAATAGTTTTTCAAACAAATTAAGACGTTTGTTGAGACATTTGACACATTTTCACAAAAAAGAAATGTGTTCCCGGTCTTAATGGATTAGATAAACACACTTATTTCAGTGTATTTACATAAGGCTAGTAAATATACCAGATGGTCCAACCAAGACTTTGCTTATATTAAAGCTGTGTAGTTATTATTTCTTTATCTTACATTTACGGCAGAGTGGTTCAGGAGGTAGAGCGGCCGTCTTGGAATCGGAAGGTTCCCGATGTCGAAGTGTTTTTGAGCAAGATGCTGAACCTCTAATTGCTCCCGGTGAGTAGATTGGTGCCTTGCATGGTTACCTCTGCCACCCATCGGTCTGTGCGTGTGAATGGGTGAATGTAAAATACATACAAATGTAAGTGTAAATGCAGTCCATTTACTGTTTAATTTCGGTGTGAAAAAAAAGAATCTTGAACATTTGTGCAAATCTTTGAATATGTAATTTTTTAAAGCGTTTGTAACTCAACATTTGTAACTCAAATCCATGCTTCTGGGGGGTCCCTCCCTGGAACAAAATAGTTTGAGATGGGGATCGGCGGCCAAATACATTTTGGAGGTCCTTGACATGAAAAAGTTTGAGAACTACTGATATACAGTAGTAACATACGTTTTTCAGAAAAACTGACGCAACCTCATGCCTTTATGGGTTAAACTGTCACCAGGAAGTCAGGGTGGCATACTGACTGGCACTGAATAACTGCCACATGTGAAGCTTCTGTGATGAGCCAGACCACGCCCACCTGAGACGCTGAACACATCCAACATGGAGGAGATAATCTGTGTGTGTGTGTGTGTGTGTGTGTGTGTGTGTGTGTCCTTGAGTGTTCTTTATGCAGCAGCCTGTGGCAGCTGGTTCTCTGCTCCTCATGCTCGCCTCCCAACTTTAATTAACTACACACACACACACACACACACACACACACACACACACACACACACACACACACACACACACACACTGCACCCCAGAGGCTAGCTAAGGCAAGAAGAGAGAGAGAGAGGGGGAGGAAAACAAAAATATTTTTCTCAGACGGAAAAGGGGAACCTGCTTCCAGTAACAGGAAAACGTGTGTGTGTGTGCAGTGAGTGCGTGCGTGTGTGTGTGTGTGTGTGTGTGTGTGTGTGTGTGTGTGTGTGTGTGTGTGTGTGTGTGTGCGTGTGTGCAGTGTGTGTGTGTGTGTGTGTGTGTGTGCATGTGTGCAGTGTGTGTGTGTGTGTGTGTGTGTGTGTGCGTGCGTGCATGCATGCGTGCGCGCTCTTCCTTTGCTGACGTGACTTCTGGAAGCATTCATGTTACTGAGAGGTATGCATTTATCAGCATGTAGGTGTGTGTGTGTGTGTGTGTGTGTGTGTGTGTGTGTGTGTGTGTGTGTGTGTGTGTGTGTGTGTGTGTGTGTGTGTGTGTGTGTGTGTGTGTGTGTGTGTAGGATGAGGTGACTCACCACTTGTCTGACTCACCGCTGCCAACGATGGAGGGATAATGAGTCTTGGTGGAGAATTAAAGGGGGCTTTAATAAAAAAAGGATTTCTTTGGACGCAGTCTCCATCGCACATGTACAGTATTTATTGTACTTTAGACGTGTGTGAGTGCGTGTGTGTGTGTGCGTGTGTTTTGCACACAGTAAATTCCTCAGTGATTAATTAATCAATTTGGGTCCTTTTTTAAGAGTCCATTTGTACACCCCCAGAGTTAACCCCTTAAACCCCCGGCATGCTTATTGTGGCTGCGCTGCTACGAGTTGTGAGCTTGTCCATCGGCTATTTTCAGCGGAGATATTTAATGTAGACCAGTGGTTTTCAACCAGTGGTCCGGGGACCACCAGTGGTCCTTGGGGGGCTACTAGGGGGTCCCCAGCGAAATTAGTTAACGTAGCCTCAGAATCATTTTAACCACTTAGCTTTGGCTATTCAAAAATAGCAGATATACAAGCTCATAGCGCGGCACCGAGTGCCGCGCTATGAGCTTGTAGATCTGCTATTTTTGAAAAATCTTGAAAATGTGTGCAAATCTGTGAATAAAATAATTTTCCAAAGAGAACATTTTTAACTCAAATCCCCCTTCAGGGGGTTCCCTGGCACAAAACATTTTCAGATGGTGGTCCGCGGCCAAATGTATATCAATTTAGGGGTCCCTGGCATGAAAAAGGTTGAAAACCACTGATGTAGACCAAAAAACCTGAGAAAGACACTGAGGGACTCCAGTCAAGCATATAGGGTTCCAGTGGTAAAATGAACACTCAGCACATTCCTCAGAGGGGTCGATACAAGGGTTGTTTTTGTGAACTCCTCCAGGCCCGGTAGTGGTGGCGGTGGAGGTGGCGTTCATTCACTGTTCATTTTCTCAGGGATTCATCATTGTCAACGATGACGAGATTACAGCAGGCAGTTATTTAAAATATGGGAGACGTTCAATAGCTGTATACCGGATGAAGTGCTAATCTGACTTTTGCTATAGTCCAGGGGTCTTCAACAAGGAGGTCCGGGACCCCCAGGGGGTCCTCAGAGTTACTACAGGGGGGGGGCGCCAAATCTTTGTGTGATATGATTTATTTTTTTTACATTAACTACTTGAATCCCTTTTCTGAGGAGAACTTTAGTCAAATATAGCAGATCTACAAGCAAAAGAAAAGCTTGTAGATTGGCTATTTTTGGCAAAGAGGTTTGGTGTAGACCAAGTAAAACAAGGTTTACTCTGAAACACAATTTTATACAATATAGAGGGGGTCCCTGCTTCATCTCTCTCTCAGCTAGGGGGTCCTTGGCCTGAAAAAAGTTGAAGATCCCATGCTATAGTCAATGTTCTTGGCTCTTGCGAATAGCACATATTTTCTTTTATTGGAATTTGAAACAAGTTTGAGTGCTTCTTGAAGAATTTGTAAAGAAAGTTGCAGATTGCCAATAATTTTTATAAATTTGTGTCATCTGCGTGTATATGTGGACATTACAGGTTGTCACTGTCTCGGTTGAGGGTAGTACTGTATGCAACCTACTATACGACCAGATATAATCAAGTGATGGCAACAAGGCACACAGTTTGGCAGGTTTTAACATTTTTAATCGTATTTAAAAGCCTGACAATATCATGGATATAAATTGTGAAGAGGACCAGTCCTAAAATTGAACCTTGAGGGACACCTATTTTTATTGACTAAAGTGTGAACATTACCTGGGAACGCATCTCTGTCATTTTAGATTTCTTTGGCTATTCAAAAATAGCAGATATACAAGCTCATAGCGCGTGCCGCGCTATGAGCTTGTATATCTGCTATTTTTTTTTATTTCGTGATTTTTTTTTTGCAAATCTTTGAATATATTTTTTGAAGCAAACATTTGTAAAACATTTTGTTCCAGGGACCCCCCAGCAGTGGTGGAAAGTAACTAAGTACTGTACTTAAGTACAATTTTGAGGTATTTGTGCTTTACTTGAGTATTTCCAATTTCCAATACTTTTACTTCTTCTCCACTACATCTCAGAGGCAAATATTGTAATTTTACTCCACTACAATTATTTGAAAACTTTAGTTACTAGTTACTTTTCAGATATAAATTATGATATAATGAAACATACATTAACCACTTTAGCCCTATTTTATACATAGGCTATTTGAAAATAGCAGATCTACAAGCTCACAACGCGTCGCGATGCGACGCGTTGTGAGCTTGTAGATCGGCTATTTTCAAATATTTAGTACTTTTACTTTTGGTTCTTTAAGTACATTTGGATGCCAATACTTTTGTACTTTTACTCAAGTAAATTTTGAATTCTGGACTTTTACTTGTAACGGAATATTTTCATATTGCAGTATTGGTACTTTTACTTAAGTAAAGAATTTTAGTACTTTTTCCACCACTGCCCCCCAGAATCAAAGATTTGAATCACAAATGTTGGCTTTGAAAATATATATATTCAAAGATTTGCACAAATGTTCACGTACACTGCTGTGTAGCGCTGTGTGAAGTGGCGCAGTGCTTCATGTTCAGAGGGCTGCTAAAAATACCAGAGTACCGATCCCATTCCAGTGTGTAATTTAAAACAAATCTAGGACAAATCTGGTTCTCAAAGTGGGGTCCAGGATACCCTCAGGGTTCCTTGTGGGGGTTCCAAATGGACCCTTATAGCCTACAGGTCTGTAACTCTGAGAGCGTACGAATGGAACCAAATGAACCACTGATCTAGGAATAATCACAAATTCCATTAATAATTGTGTGCGGCTACAAGTTAGTAAAATAGTCATGTAAATAGCACAATAAGAGTATAAAACAATAAGTGCAACATCAACTGAATAATTCAAAATACAAAATAATTTATTACTGAATTTACTTTAAATCAGTGGTTCTCAAACTTTTTCATGTCAAGGACCCCCAAAATTATATGTATTTGGCCGCGGACCCCCATCTCAAATATTTTGTTCCAGGGACCCCCAGAAGCAAAGATTTGAGCAACAAATGTTTGCTTAAAAAAAATATATATATTCAAAGGTTTGCTCAAATTTTCACGATTTTTCAAAAATAGCCAAAGTATAAAAGGTCATAATTATTCTGATGCTATATTAACACATTTTGCTGGGTACCCCCTGGAACCCCCTCAAGTACCCCAGGGGGTCCCCGGACCCCACTTTGAGAACCAATGCTGTAAATGACATTATCATCATGTGATAAATTACGTGGTATCGGCTCAGCATAGCCCTAGCCATACTCGCCGATACTGATACCAGTATTTTTAGGCTTTAATCGTCAACTTTTCCGATACTGGTATCGGTTTCGGTATCTACTCCATAAATGACCCTGTCAGAGTTTTTATCATGCTGCATGGACTGATTGAGATAAGGATCTGTTGCACACAAGGTTTATGTAACAACAAGTGAGCCGCCTGCTGTGGACTCCAAACCAGCAGAGTCATGTGCTCATGACTGCACAGTAAGTCGGTTTGTTTTTTTACACTCAGAGTTAGATTAGCACTCAGGATTCTTCTGTGTGTGGGTGCATGTAAACAGAGCAGAGATGACACGTGATGAAGGAATTATGATGAATCTCACATGCACACGTGCACAGACTCGTGCACGCGCGCACACACACACACACACACCTGTCCACAATGTTTTCCCCAGCTGTGAGAGCTGTCTGGTTCTCTCTGAAACTCTATCATACCACTACAGAGAAAAAAGGAGAAATCACTCTACTCGCACTCCCAAACCACACCGCGCGCACACACACACACACACACACACACACACACACACACACACACACACACACACACACACACACACACACACACACACACACACACACACACACACACACACACACACACACACACACACACAGACAAACACGCACACACACACACGCACACACGAATGTCCTTGTGGGTGCATGTCCATGTGTGTAATGGCTTGGTGAATAATAATCACAGCCCCTTAGATACACTTCAGACTCAGCCAGACATGACATCTCTAAACCGCAGAGAAAAGCATGTCTGGTGCGTGCGTGCGTGCGTGTGTACACACACCCCCCCCCCACACACACACACACACACACACATGCAAGCACGCCCTGTTCTCTGGAAAGCCTCAGCCCAGCTGGGGACTCATACAATATGAAAGCTGTTGACTCCTCTCAGTGAGGTTCAGCTTGGCCTCAAGTCATCCCAGTTTCATGGAGGCCTGTAGTTTCTCTCTCTCTCTCTCTCTCTCCATTTCAGGGACTGGTGCACTGACCAACGCACAGTAGACGCAACATATCGTTGGTGTCGGGCAGAAACCTTGTATCTCCTATCTTTTATTCTTTCGTCATTTAATGCCCTACTTCGACATACACAAGTGACGATAATGCGAGATGCAACATATGTATCTTTCATCTTTTAGTTTTTTCTTGAATTAGTACCTTATACTTGGGCAAAAGTATAGTGAAAATAGCAGATATAAATTAAAAGTGTAAGTTACTTGAGCTATTTCTGAAAAATATTTTAAAATGTCTTTTCTGTTGCAGATGCAAACAAAGTGAATATTTTCGATCCACATATTGAAACAGGTCACCAGGTCAGGTTGTTCACGTGTAGGCGTGATATTTTTAGCGTGCGACGGAGCATAAATTAGGCTTGAATTTCTCTCCTCTAGTGTCCAGTAGGACTCAAATCCTTCATGCCCAACAGCGGTGGAACTGTTAATCAAATTAATCGATTAAATTGATCCTAAGAAACTATCGATAATAAAATAAAACGATTCATTCCTATTTTTGAGCGTGTCATTTATATACGAAAAGGTTCAAAGAAGGTTTAAAACGTTTAAAAATTGATAAAATAACCAACCTACTATTTTTGCACCACACTGTTTTACGGCCAAGTATGAAATAGGGTTTAAGTGCTTAATCGTTCATTCATTCATTGATAAACAAAAGATTGAAAACATATTTATTTTTTAATAACACGCTGATTCGATTAATCGAAAAAGTAATCGATGGAATAATCGCTATGAGAAATGAATGGGTTGTTGCAGCAGCAGCCCTATATGCCCACGTTGTGGTCACAGTGGCTCGGCTCCAAATGCACCGGCTCTGCTTTTATCATCTTGGCACATTTTTACACTGGAGTGACCCTGACTGGCCTGGGAGCGCAGCCAGCGCTGGGAGTGGGCCATTGTGTGGCCTGTCTCTTTTCTCCCTTGGGGGAACAGACTTGAAAACCTCCTCAGTGTGTCCGCCTCTATAGGATTCCAGACATTTCCCAAGTCTAGAGGGTCCAGTTTCTCTTCTTAGCCACTTTAACCCTTTAAGACCGGGAACGCATCTGTATCATTTTAAGATTTCTTTGGGCTATTCATAAATAGCAGATATACAAGCTCATAGCGCGGCACAGAGTGCCGCGCTATGAGCTTGTAGATCGGCATTTTTTTGAAAAATCGTGAAAATGTGTGCAAATCTTTAGTTTGAATATATATATACTTTTTTAAAGCGAAGGTTTTTTAACTCAAATCTTTGCTTCTGGGGATTTTACAAATGTCTTCTAAATCCTAAAGTACTTTTTTCCTAAAGTTTTTTTTTTTTTTTTTTTTTTTTTTACTTATGTTGCTACATTATCAATGGTTTTCAAACTTAAATAATATATAATAATAATAATAATATGTATTTGACCGCGGAACCCCTCCCGTCTAAAAATATTTTGTTCCAGGGACCACCAGAAGCAAAGATTTGAGTTAAAAATGTATATAAAAGATTTGCACAAATGTTCAGGATTTTTCAAAAAAATAGCAGATCTACAAGCTCATAGCGCGGCACTCGGTGCCGCGCTATGAGCTTGTATATCTGCTATTTTTGAATAGCCAAAGAAATCTTAAAATGACACAGATGCGTTCCCTTCCCGGCCTTAAAGGGTTAACCCCGGCATCCGTATCGTGGGGAAAGCTTTCGAAAGGAAAATGCAGATGGACAAGCTCAATGGCAATCTTCGGCGAAAGCTTTCCCCACAATAACAGATAACAGAAAGAACACTACTATAGAGCCCTGAGGGTCTCCGGTCAACCATATAGGGTTTAAGTGGTTTAGAAGCAGAGCCAAAGGACATCCAGCAGCTTTGCTGTGCTTTCTTATTCCATATGTATGGTTGACTGTATGTGCCTTTTTTTTTTACTATACCCTGTATGAGATAGGCATGTTGTGATTACAGATTTTTGACCAGGTATATATTGTACATTTCTCACTATCCACTGTACAATGACTATTCTGTTCTACCCGACATTCTTTTTTATAATAATATAATATACTGTTATATCTACACTTATAAAAAAGCTCTCTCTCCATGCTAATTCCCAGGCAGTCAAACAAGATTTCTGCAGTATACCTGTTTTCTGGTATTCTTTTCTGAATCCCTGTGCGTTATATCTGCTGACTTTTTTTTACTTTCTGTTATTAGTTCCACCTATTTATTACTCATAGCTGTATATCTTTTTCTGTTCCTGTCCTGTGTCTCATAACTGCCTTAATGCCATGACAACTGAATTACCCCTGCACTGTCTGTCTGTCTGTCTGTCTGTCATCCGTAACTCTACAAAGTTGACTGGAGATGTATGACAGACAACATTGTCAAAGTCCTGTTCTGTATCAGTACCAAGAGGACAATAATCTGACTCAACAACATAACTGTAAACCACTTTCAACCTGGCATCCCTATTTTGGACGTTTGGGCATTTCACAATAATCATTTTCTTGCGTTGTGTTTCACAGCAAGCAACAGTGAGTTGGATTGTGAAAATAAATTGGTTTTAACCTAATCTTGTTAACAAAGCTTAGGAGTGTTTGTCACTGGTAAGCTGGGGTCATACTCATTGCACATTAGTTCACTTTTGTACTGGACATTAGGCTGAGCAATATTTGGCCATGTATGTGTAGGTGGAAGTTTAATCCGGAGAGCAAAGGTAATGGTACCCAGGCAAAGGTGTCACAAGTTGTTAGGGGAGAGTGACTCATATGTTCCCCTATGAGTTGAATGGGGATGTCCAGCTTCGTGCTTCGTGCATGGGACAGTTTGTCCCATGACACTGTGTGTGTGTGTGTGTGTGTGTGTGTGTGTGTGTGTGTGTGTGTGTGTGTGTGTGTGTGTGTGTGTGTGTGTGTGTGTGTGTGTGTGTGTGTGTGTGTGTGTGTGTGTGTGTGTGTGTGTGTGTGTGTGTGTGTGTGTGTGTGTGTGTGTGTGTGTGTGCGTGTGTGCGTGCCACTTAGTGACAGTAGGGAAACCGTGACACACTTTGTCCGTTCAGCTCTGTTAACTGAACAAACAGTGTGTGTGTGTGTGTGTGTGTGCGTGTGTGTGTGCGTGTGTGTTCCCATTACTCAAGTACTTTTGGCACAAATGACGCAACACCTGCTATTGGAGTCACAGACTATACGCCTGTACTTAACTTGAGGATGTTGGAATATATTTTTACAAGCACACTGTTAATATTTCCTGCTTACTTAGTCGTTTCTAAGCTGTTGCACTGTGCACCATAGAGAAAGTCAAGCTACGAATGGAACTAAAGATGAAAAGTACATTGATATATTTGAATAATTTTAATTAAAGAAAAATTATACTAGATACTAGACCCAACTACTCGGGAACAATGCGAGTCGGGAACGATGCAAGTTGGAAATGCAGCCCCACCCATGTTATGCAATACCTACCCGTTGTACCTGCATGTCTGTCTGTGTCCCTTTTATGCCCATATATGGAGTACCCTGTCAGGCATGTCCAAATATGGATAGATCAGTCTATAACATCATATTGGTGACATCAGCGTACTCCATATATGGGGATTCTCTGTTTTATATATTTTTTTTTGAGATTTGCTGATCCGACTGACTTCCCACTTGGCGCATCACCCTCTCTGGGTCACACCAAATTTGAGGTCGGGCATAGGTGTCGGATCGGCGGTTCTGGACAACCGGAATTCATATATGCCTATATATGGGCATGTTGATTGGATCAGTGGGTTTGGACAAACGCCTATCCGACCGAGTCTACGCCGGTCGCGGCACTCCTTCGGGTTGTCTGACACGCGCCAAGCAGTGTTGCCAGATTCTGTGAGAGAAACAAGCAACCAGGTCTAGGAAAACCAGCCCAAAACAAGCGACTATGGGCCACGTGAGCACTTTAACATAATACATCAGCTATTTGAAAATAGCCGATCTACAAGCTCACAACGCGTCGCATCGCGACGCGTTGTGAGCTTGTAGATCGGCTATTTTCAAATAAAATACTGCGTGGAAATTATAATAAGCAGATCTGGCAACCCTGGCGCCAAGTTTGAAGTCGGTCAGACAGACGGTTTCACACACACACACACACACACACACACACACACACACACACACACACACACACACACACACACACACACACACACACACACACACACACACACACACACACACACACACACACACGACGGACGGACGGACGGACATTTCATGTCAGGATTGTATGTTATACCTGCATTTTAAACGTTATTTGCAGGGCGTATTTCTTCAGCATGTTGAAAAATGCATTTGTTTCATATATACGTCAGCAAGTACAGCAAATACATTATTTAATTCCAACCCCTGCTAGCAGTCACAGGACTGGAAAGGTAACAGTAATGACAATAAGCTAGTTCTTGTTAACTTGAATACCACTGTAACATTGACATCAACTTTTCCAATGGCATGTCACCCCTCAAGTCCAGCCTTTATACCGGTATGCAATAAATGTGACCCCCCCTCCATCTCAATACCAAGGTCAACACTGACAACATCAATCGCGTTCTTTGACTTCTCCAGTGCCTTCAATACCATCCAAACAGACCTACTAGCAAAGAAGCTTGCAGTGATGCGGGTGGACTGCGTGCGCTATGGTTAGCATGGATCGCAGACTGTCTTACAGGTAGACCGCAGTGCGCTCGAATAGTGCTGCACAATTAATCGAAAAAAGATTGTGATCTCGATTCAGACACCTATGCAATCTCGATTATAAATTATGGCGATTTTTTTTTTCAATATAAAAATCTTTTTTTTTTTTGCTTCATATTTTAAGCGCCGCTAGCCGCTCTAGAGAGGATCCTGCTCTATACCTGACTTTGTCCGTGTGCGTACGTCAACGTTCTGATTGGTCAGGTGCGTCAACAAAGTGATTGGTCAAGCTTCACATGACACGTGGCTATAAACACATTATAAACACATATCGATGACAAAATGTATCAAAGGCGCCGCTACCTTCACACAGGGTGTGATTTTTATATTTACAAGAGAATCGTGTGAGAATCGTGATCTCAATTCTTATGGAGGAAAATCGTGATTCACATTTGAGCAAGAATCGTGCAGCACTACGCGAGAATGCAGGGATGTCGGCCTGATTCGGTAGTTAGTGAGCAACACAGGTGCTCCCTAGAGCACTATGCTGTCACCCTTCCAGTTCACCGTCTTAAACTCGTCTGAACGATATACATTCATCCTCGGCAAGGGGACACGCAGTAGACTTAGACTATCTTTTGTGCCATTAGCTATGAATATATAATGACGCACGAGGGTCGCTCTGCTCGTTCAATAGACTAATTAGCTTGGAAGTAACAACAGTTTATTAGAGCATTGGTTCTCAAAGTGGGGTCCGGGGACCCCCAGGGGTACTTGAGGGTGTTCCAGGGGGTACCCAGCAAAATGTGTAAATATAGCATCAGAATAATTATTACTTTTTATACTTATCTGCTATTCAAAAATAGCAGATATACAAGCTCATAGCGCGGCACCGAGTGCCGCACTATGAGCTTGTAGATCTGCTATTTTTGAAAGATCGTGAAAATTTGTGCAAATCTTTGAATATATATATTTTTAAAGCAAACATTTGTAACTCAAATCTTTGCTTCTGGGGGTCCCTGGAACAAAATATTTTTAGATGGGGGTCCGCGGCCAAATACATATCATTTTGGGGGTCCTTGACATGAAAAAGTTGGAGAACCACTGTATTAGAGTAAGGACACTATCTGTAACATGGTTACTGTGTGTGCTCTTATTATTTATTTTTGTCCTGCATGATGCATGCACTGTTGAAGGTGTATAGTGTTTGTACATTTTGTTCATTATTGATGGTGTTTCTTTTAAGTGTGATGTCTTTTACCCTGCTGTATCTACAGTACTTTTCTTCCCCCTGTAAGTATATGCTGCTATGCTGCCTTTGGCGACTGAATTTCCCTCGCGGGATCAATAAAGGTCTCTCTCTCTCTCTCTCTCCCCCCAAAATATTCAGCATCACATTATGTTCATTTGCCAGGTATTCTGTTGAGAAGGAGGAGGCCGCACGACTCTTAGCCACGATGCAAAAAATGTATTAAACAAATCCAGGAAACCCACGTTTTGACGAGATAGTATTCCTCAGGGTCCAAACCCTGAGGAAGACTATCTTTTTTAATACATTTTTTGCATCGTGGCTAAGAGTTGAGCGGCCTCCTCCTTCTCGACATTATAATCTGCCGTGGTCAGCACCTCTTCAACGCTGGTGTTTGTATTGGCCAGGTATTGCTCACATATGAGGAATTTGACATGCATTGCTCTTACATAGAGTAGAAGGAAAATAATAACTTAAGCATATTTACAGCTGATGAGGTGAATTAAATCTTCATCATATTATCATTAAAAAAATAATTAACAGTTTTCCATCGTGGACAGGCATGGTTTGCAGTGCTCAACGGAGACTGTTGCCAAGGTATGCAACAACCCTGCGGCCAGATGTTAAGGACATAACAAACCCAAATGGGCCTATTTAGGGCTCTCTGTGTGTGTGTGTGTGTGTGTGTGTGTGTGTGTGTGTGTGTGTGTGTGTGTGTGTGTGTGTGTGTGTGTGTGTGTGTGTGTGTGTGTGTGTATTACTATACTTATGAGGACCAAACGTCCCCACAAGAATAGTAGAATATGAGAAAAAGATGTTGTGAGGACCATTTTCTTGGTCCTCACAAGAGAAATTGTTATTGTATGGTTGAAAAAAGATTTTTAGAGCTATGCAATATGCAGCTATGCTATTACAATTAGAAAAAGATTCCGGTTGGGGTTAGGTTTAGGATTTAGACCTTTAGAGGTTAGGTTTAGGGGGTTGGGGTTTGATTTCCCCCCTATTTTATACTTAGTTGTGTGGCGATGTCAAACACCGCAAAATAGCCGATCTGCAAGCTCACAACGTGTCGCAGCGCGACACGTTGTGAGCTTGTAGATCTGCTATTTTTCGGCTTTAGACTTGCGGTTAAAAATGCCCCCAAAAAAACATAAATCAATCATAAAATCGGCTTCCTAAAATGTTGATGTCCTCACAAGTATAGTAATACAAACGTGTGTGTGTGCGTGCGCGCGTGTGCGTGCGTGCGCGTGTGTGCGTGTGTGTGTGTGCGCGAGCAGAGTATATATATGTGTTCTCAGAGGCAGTAGTGGTGGATAACCTGCTGAGGCTATGCAGTGGTGACACCCTGATAGATTACAAGGCCTTGAGCACGAGGGAGAGGAGAGGAGTGAGAGGGGGAGTAGATGGAGGAGACAGCGGAGCAGAAGGAGAGAAGAAGGAGGGGAACGGGGAGGAGGAGAGAATGATAGAGTGAACAAAATGAGAAGAGCAGAGGAAAGTGGAATGTGTTTAGATTGGCGTCTAACATATGGCTATAAAATGTTATCTGTAACCAATAACTTTAAAGGTGCGTGCGTGCGTGCGTGCGTGCGTGCGTGCGTGCGTGCGTGTGTGCGTGCGTGCGTCCATGTGCCCATGTTAAGGCTTATCAGTTGGCCTGCCATTTTACTGCCTATATTAAACCCACTTCCACCAGATAACATTGTTTTGTTCCATTTCTACACGTGGTTCATCATTCACCACCTGTCTCACCCACAAGCCAAGAGAGAGAAAGACAGAGAGAGAGAGAAAGACAGACAGACAGTGGGGGAGAGAGTGTGGAAAAAGGTGGGGAGCTGTTCATCTGTGTCCGTGCTTCACTTCCCCATTCCTACTGTACCTTTTTTGCCTCCCGCTCTTCTCTTTCTCTCACTCGCCCTCTTTCTTTCTTTCTGTCTTTCTTCCTTCTGTTTCCATGAGAATTCCATTGTCATCTTCGCAGGTGTTTTTTGGTTGGTTTTAGTTAGTTTTAGTTTTTGGTTAGTTTTTTTGGGACTAATGGCAGCAATTTTTCAAAAGTATTTAAAGGTAGTTGCTTTGTTCATAATGTAAAGATCAACTAAAACTCAGTACAGGAATACCCATATGATTAGTAAGGAGAGTCTCTCTCTCTCTCTCTCTCTCTCTCTCTCTCTCTCTCTCTCTCTCTCTCTCTCTCTCTCTCTCTCTCTCTCTCTCTCAGTATACTCGTACAGTAATGGGAAATCCTTCAAAATCCATAAATCACGCTTCAATGCGTCTCTCCTCACCTTCCATCACATCCCTCCATGCACAGTCAATTCCTGACTGTAAAGGGTCCGTTCTTTACGCTCTCAGGGTTAAATGAACGCTCAGGTTTTTGCTGTCCACCTTCCTCTGTAAGAAACCTTGCATGCATATAACACCTCAGTCTATGATGTGTTTTCATGGGTGTGTTCACGTGCACACACACGCACATGGAAGAGTGTAAGAGAGGGAAAGTGAGAAAGCGAGTGAGAGACCTGAATACAGATGCAAACCCATTGTGGAAAAATACAAACAAACATATGGTTATGCTTTTACACACACACACACACACACACACACACACACACACACACACACACACACACACACACACACACACACACACACACACACACACACACACACACATCATGCATACACTTGAATTCATATAGCACTACACGCTTATGCAAATACTTGCTAATTTTAACCATTCTGTATGCAAACCAGAAAAACCTTGTTCTAATGGTAATGTTCTATGTAAATTAGGAAAAAACATTTCTAGTAGTGGCTCATTGCTGCACAGGACAATCTGTGAATATCAAAGGCAAATACATGGCATGCAAATTGACAATTTAAGCCATATACTGTATACTTCCTCATGCGATAAATGGCAAAAAATATTCAATCGTCGTGATGCATGATATAGATCTGCTATTTGCGCTATTAAAAAATATGGAAAAGGGTTAATGTGGTTAAAGCCTGTGTAGAGTAAAACCTCACATTTCTAATTCTGTCTGACGGGGGTCATTTGGGAAGACGGGTGCTTAAATTCCTGACTAAAGCCCCTTCAATCTCTGAAATGTACATTTTCGGAAATGCAACCAAAAGCTTCATTTGTTGTTTAAATTGTTCATACCAATAAGGAAATTCAAATGATTTACAATTTCTTAATTTTTGGGGTTCTCTCCCTGACCCACACTATTTCCTTTTGTCTCTCTCTCAAACTCACATAAAGATAAATACACAGAAACATGCATGTAAATGCACACGCATACTGCACATACATTTATACGGTGGTCAATATGGAGCTCCCCATTGGAATGCATTGAGGTTTTCCGTTGTATGACATGATAATGCAGGGCCAATTGGCTCTGCTGGGTTTTGGATAGTAAACACAACGTTTTCGGTTAAAATTGTGGGTGAATCTTGTAATTGCTGGTAATCGTGTTGAAAAGCAATACTACACCCAAGGCTGTGATAGTATAATATCACTTTATCTTTTGTTATTATCGTTTTTATTTAGGTCCTTTAAATACAAATATATATCAAGTGTAAATAACTATGATATTAAATATACATGAAATACAATAAATAGAAATTAAACCAAACACAGTGCAGAAAAATCACTGAGACCAAAGGCTGTGATATCACATTATTGCTATGGGCGTTTAAGGCACTCAAATATTGTACCACAGGCTCTTGTGTATCAGTGCCGACATGATTTAGTCTGGTTAATTTGGAAATCAATCTGATAACCTTTACTTTGGATAATCAAGTTAAAGGCATTGGAATGCACAAAAAACTCACTATTTTACAAATTGTCTCCTTCAAATTTCAAAATCTCAAATTTGTCTACACTTTCTTTTTCTCCCACTCTCAAGCTCATATAATGCAAACATGCACAGTAACTCCTCAGCATTAATTCATCCATTTTTGTGTGTCTCCCTCTCTCGCTCTCGCTCTCTCTCTCTCGCTGTGTCTCTCTGTGTGTCTGTCTGTCTGTGTGTCTGTCTGTCTATCCCCCCCCACACACACACTCACGCACACGCACACACACACACACACACACACACACACACACACACACACACACACACACACACACACACACACACACACACACACACACACACACACACACACACACACACACACTTTCTCTCTCTCTCTCTTAGAAGGTGGCGTGGGACCAGGAGGTCCTGGCCGCGTCTGCTCCACGTGTCTGAGCTGTCCTTGTGTTTCCGGCCCTCTCTGTGAGCCTGCTGATTTATGGGATGGATCACTTAGCGTGTGTGTGTGTGTGTGTGTGTGTGTGTGTGTGTGTGTGTGTGTGCGCGCGCTGCCTGCGTATGACTGTCTCCCTGTGTGTGTGTGTGTGTGTGTGTGTGTGTGTGTGTGTGTGTGTGTGTGTGTGTGTCGGCCCAGTGAATGTGTGCTGTCTCTCTGTGCCAGACTGGCCTCTGGTTTCTCTCCCCTGGCTGTGTGGATTTGCACAAGGCCTCTAAGTTATGA
>NC_139939.1:50769381-50779381 GCF_963454915.1 Gymnoscopelus microlampas | reverse complement strand
AGAAAGAGGGAGGGAGGTATTGAGAGAGAAAGAGAGCAGTTGAAAGAAAGGCAGTGAGAGAGGAGAAGGTGTGAAGTGAAGAGTGATTTTTTTTGAGTGAGATCTGTGAAAAACACATGAGTGATGAAGAGAGAGCATGAAACAGAATGAGAAATGCATATAAAGATCCTCCCTCTTTGGTCTGTCTGTCTGTCTGTCTCGCTCTCTCTCGCTCTCTCTCTGTGACAATGACAGTGGAAGAGCCATTTCAGAGCAATGAGCCAGAAAATGTAGCTCCAGCTCTCAGCCATTCATTCTGTTAAGCACGACACTCAGTCACCATCGTTCCACTATCGCATTCATCTCCAGGCAAATGGGATTGGCTTAATATGATGTAGGCAGGGGGAGAAGACTCACAAAAAACAGCCTTGTTTGAGTGGTATTAGAAGACCACGTTATAGGAATGGCCCAAAGAAAACATGGAGCAAAGCGCATTTTGTTCATCCGATGATACAAATAGCTGTATGTGTATTTAAATTGAAATGTGTATGAAAATGAATCTATTATATACAGTGCATACTGTGTGTGTGTGTGTGTGTGTGTGTGTGTGTGTGTGTGTGTGTGTGTGTGTGTGTGTGTGTGTGTGTGTGTGTGTGTGTGTGTGTGTGTGTGCGTGTGTCCATCTAAATATATTTATTTCTAAATATATATATATTTAGATGGAGAGAGATTTTAAAAAATCGATTTGAAAAGTGAATGAAATATGCTGCAATGAATGAATTGTATATCTTCACAATTACAAAATGTTACTTCCAGAGGAATATTACCAGAGAAATTAACATATAAAGAAAGTAAAACCTAAAATGTGTGTCACATCTCCTTCCGCAAGTAGGGCATGTTGTAATTGCTAGAATTAGACTTTTAAATCCCAGCTAGTAAGCATACTATTTTTTCCCCTCTCCTGCCCCTTCTTCTTCAAGTGATCAAAAAATATCATTTAATTTCCCCAATCAGCCCCAGGTCATGTGCCGAGGCTGAAATGGAAGCGCTGCATGTCGTTAAGCTGCCAGCTAATCAGCGCCGCCTAATAATCCCACTTCCATCATTTCCTATAGTATCAAGGCAGGCCCCCCCCCCCCCTTTTTTTTATACCACTGCTGCTCCTGCAGTCAGAGAGCTGTATAGCTGGATGGCACAGCCCTAGTAATCACCCCCTGCAGTGCACTGTCAGCAGGGCTGCAGGCCGCACCACCACAGCCACACGCTCATGTACACCAACACAAAAAAGTAACACAAAAAAAATAAGTGTGAAAAAATAATCCCCCCCACCATTCTCCTCCTCTCCTCCCCTCTTCTCTTCCACACAGCCTTACCCACCATCTCTCTCTCTCTCTCTCTGCTCTGCCTAAGGCCTCCCTATACCCCTGCCAGGCTCGCTGTCACTTTGGATGGACTCAGCAGGCTGTGTCCCAGGGGGGTGGGGGTGACGTGCGGTGCTCTTCCTTCCACTCAGCCTTATCTGCAGAGCAGAGAGCCCCATCAGCTTCCACACACAGCAGCAGCAGCACTGGCCCTCCAGCTCTGTCTCACCACGGCGTCTCATAGGGAAGACGAAGCATGGGACGTTCTCTAGGCTCATCTCATATACAGTATATGGCCGCAGTCACGGTCACGGTCCCCCAGCTCTCAAGTGAGCACGCAGGCGTGTGTGCAGCACGGCACAATGGTTGGTTTTTCTGTCCGTTTCAAATGTCTCAGAGCTGGAGGAGGTCTGATCGAGGCTTGGTTTTCCCCCTGGTCATGCTTGGGTGGCGTGGCGAGCAGGGGAAAACACCAGGATCATGATTCAATATTGGTACTTTTGAATGGATTTTTTTCTCCTCTGGAACATAAACGTCAGATATGATAAATACATAGAAGCGCAGAAAGCCAACATGTAATGTGGTTTTACCATGGCAGATGACTTTCTTTTTTTTATCTCAGTATGGAAGGAGTTAAGATATAAAGGGATCTCTGTTGTGCAAACTAACCCTGCAATGCTTCTCTATTCTACAGTTTTTGTTTATTCGATGAACCCGTGTCTGATGCCTGTATCTCCGTCTGTACTCTACTGTACTGTACGCCTGGATCTCCTCTCTTGACCTGCTCACCTAACTCCCAAACGAAACCGTCTGTCTCCAGGCTGTTCCACTCAGCCAGGATGGTTGTTCAGCCGGTGTCTCTCTGGGCCTCCTCCAGCCCCCCGACCAACAACACACATGTCGTCTACACCGTTCCCTGCCAGAGACATGATCAGGCTGGTTAACATTTGCGTCGTTGGCATCGGAGGTGCCACCACCATCACGGACAAAGGACCAGGCAGCCGACAACCCCCCCCCCACCACCACCACCACCATACACACACACACATTGCTACATTTCCTATGTGTCTATTTGGCAGATCATGCATTTTTTTATGTGCTCGTGCTCTGATTAGAGACTCGCTATTGTCCAGGTCCACGTTTCATTAAAACAAATTACTTAAGACAACATTCCCCTTGAAGGGGTGCCGTAAGTTATGTTTTTGGTTAAAAACTTAAAGCTCTATATTCTGTCAATCACTCAGTAATCACTGCTATAGAGTGGGGAGACAGGTTAACAATTTCATCCAATCAAGAGAGAGAACGCATTTTATAGAGCTCCAATTATAGAGCTCCAGTTCCAGTTGTCTGCTCATTTTATTTGTTATCACTTCCCAATTCCTCTTGTTTATCTTGTATCCTGTTCACTCTCCTGATTGGATCAAATCACCGGTCGGCGGTATGCTGACCTGAAAATGTATTTTCTGTTTACTAAAGAGCTGGAGAGACAGGGAGAGCCCTGTTACTGAACACTCAATCAATAGCAATGATAGAGCTATTTAACACATTTGAGCAATTTGAACAAAACATCACTTACAGCACCTTTAATGGTCTCAATTTATTTCCTTAGGTCAGATAGAAAGAGTGAGTGTGAGAGGTACAGTAGAGGGACATTGAGATATTGAGGGAGCGCTTGTTGACATATTGAGGGAGCGCTTGTTGACTGTGTGTGTGTGTGTGTGTGTGTGTGTGTGTGTGTGTGTGTGTGTGTGTGTGTGTGTGTGTGTGTGTGTGTGCGTGTGCGTGCGTGTGAGTTTGTTGTTTATGTACATAACCCAAGACTTAACCCATGTCCTTTTCAGAGATAGCGAATGACGTTACATTTTCTGTGTAACATCCGCTGAGTCATAGTACATGGCTATTGATCAGCCACTCGTGACTGCTACCTGCCACTGACGTATAGTACACACACTCAGACACACACACACACACACACGTCACCAGCAATTAGACGACAAGTGCCTGCATAGGAGGTTGAGTCACAGTGACGCCGTGGAACATCTTTGTCATCTCTCTCTCTATCTGTCTGTCTGTCTGTCTCTCTTTTCTGTATTAGCTGTTTCTCCATGAAATACACCAGAGTAGAGAAACACACACCTTGTGTGTTGTGATTAGAGAAGTCTCTGTCGATCCACCTGTCACTCTGATTCTCTTCTCTTTTCTCTCTCTCCCCCCTCTCTCTCCCTAATTTCTACATGAAAAATACGCCACTTTTGTCATGATTGTTTCTCTCTCTCTCTCTCTCTCTCTCTCTCTCTCTGTGTGTCAGTCTCCCTCTCAGCCTGTCTATCTGTCTGGCTTTCCATCTGTCTAACCCCTTTCCCTGCTTCTATCTCTCCCACAGAAGGACGAGCATTGAGGAGCAAACTGGTGTCGTGATCAAGAAGCGCTGTTGGCGTACTAAGGAGGAGTCACCTCCCGCTGATGCTTATATTGCCTATGACTCATATTTGCCCATTAACCTTTGTGTGTTTATATTGTAGGCGGAAAATTAAGACAATTCGATATCAGCATTGCATCTGCAATGATTTACTCAACAGTGATTCCCAATGTGGGGTTCGGGGACCCCCAAGGGTCCTTGAGGGTGTTCCATCGAGAGGCTCACCAGCTAAATGATTGATAGTAAGAACCAAATGGAACCTTACTGGTCTGTAACTCTGAGAGTATATACATGGGACCAAATGGACCCTACCTGGTCCATTTGGTTCCATTTGTACATTCTCAGAGTTAAATAAAACTGAGGATTTTACAGTGTAGATTGGAGTGCCAGAGATTAAGAAAAAAGAAAGAAAGAAACCTTTTAACTCATCAAATGGGGGTCTGTGGACAAATGCATGTCAAACTGGGGGGCCCTTGAAACTGAAATGGTTGAGAATTATTTATTTATTATTATATATATATATATATATATATATATATTATTCTCTACAAGTGTGATTTTATTGTGCCGTACTGTGTGTCTTTCATCCTTTGGCTAATGGATGTCATGTAGAGATAGGAGAAGTTTGACATTATACATTCCTCCACTTGACTTTGCCATCCATGCATCTGAAGAACATTAGTCTCAGGCCAACCCGTGCACGGCTCTGAGATTGTGTGTTTCTCTAATAACGTCAGTGAAGTGAAAATCCTTGTGAGAGATGGTGAGATATTAGAATCGTCTTTTCATTTGGTGCTCCACTGGTGCCTCAATCATCTCTGCTCGTAACAAGGATGAGTCATTTTTCACACATCTGGGGAGGCTAGATTGGCACAAAAAAGTAAACCACATTTGTTGGTTTCAGCATGGCATACTGGGCTAATGAAAATGGCACACGTCATTTTTAACCTCTTATAAAGCCCTATTAAAAAAATTACAGACAATGCCGATCTACAAGCTCATAGCACGTCACATCGCAATGCTTGTGAGCTTGCAGATCTGCCATTTGTGAAAATCAATCAATCAATCATGCTCATGGGCATGTCAGAAAGAATAGGTGAACATTTGGCTAAAATAAGTAAACATTGGGCAAAGATAGCAAATCTACTACGGCTCACAGATAAGCTACTGTATTTTCGCCTAAAGAGATTTGGTGTAGAGGGAAAAAGGAGGGGACCAAGTATAGACCACCGTATATCCAGTTCCTCTGCATAGGCCACTGTTACCAAAAATGATCATATACGTCACAGGCACAGACTGCCCAGAGTTTTGTGTTTAATTGGCATTAAAGGCTGACTTCAGTGGTGACTCATTGGTCATTCTTTATAATAGATGAAACAGGTGTCATGATTCCCAGCTGAATATGGAATGAACAATGAAATTGTGTGTAATCATACTTTGGCTGCTCAGCGGTAGGCTATGCACTGACCGCTTGTCTAGAATGTATTCGTATCCATTGTCTGTTACTCAGGGCAGGGCACTTACTATGTCAGCCCATTTCCTTTCCATTGGCCTTTATGTACACAAAAATCCTGTGTTCATTTAACTCTGTGATTGTAGATATTTTCATTTTACTCATTTGTACACTATCGGAGTCAAAGTAACTGAGGTTTTTTACTGTGTGGCCAAAAGACACAATCACTTCAAACCGTGTGTGTGTGTGTGTGTGTGTGTGTGTGTGTGTGTGTGTGTGTGTCGTCCAGTTCTTTCGAGACAGTCATCTAGTTGGTTTTAATCAACACCTTTTGTGCTTTCCGCTTGTGCTTTGTGAGCTGCAATTTAAAATATTTCAACATCATAACCCAAAGTGTGCATTCCACATCCCTTGCTCTCTGTCTCACTCTCTCTCTCTCTCTCTCTCTTGCTCTTGCTCTCTCTTTCCATTGTCAAGTGTTTCATCTGTTGTAATTTGATCTGTGGTAGTTCACTCTGACGCAGGCAAAGCGTCATTTGTTCCTAGGCTGAAATGTCATCTTAATCAGATGTCCTTGCCTGCATAAAGATTAAAGTCGTCCATGCACCCACATCTTTTTTATCAGTTATAGAGATTGCTCTCATGTCTTACTCTCACCTGCTGTCCCAAAGTCTCACATGTGTGAAGACTCACACATGCAAAACCCTGGATCCCCACTCATAACAAATGTGTGTGTGTCAAAGTGTAGACACAATGCATGTGTGCCCTTTGGACATAATGCATGAGGCTGTACATGTACAGTAAGAATTCCCACATTTCCATTCACCAAGGCCAATCAAGCCAAAATGGTGGACTGCACGCTATAATTCTTTGTTTTAATCTGCAGATGTAAAAATTGACATAGGTCCATCTGTGTGCATTTTTACTCTCTATATCTGTATTGCAAATCCAAATATAGCCTATATTGAACGTGGTGTGAGCTACATTATACACAGGGAATGCATGCATGCATACTGTAGGCTATAATTGCTCAGAGACTGCAGCTCACTCATAATGAATAACTAAACATGAAGTCAATCGATTTTTAAGTGACATTAATTGATTGATGTGGAAACCATTGTTGAAAAGAGGAAGTAAAAACTCAAAAAGTCCACCATGGGTGATTGTATCAATGTCAAGTTCAAAAGACAAAATGGTCATACTCCCTACCCATATTGACAGGGGATTGTGCCCTCATTAATGAATTCACAGAACCTTAGAATTTATTTTCTTCCTATATTCTTAATGATTGTTTTATCATGTTTATTTTGCACTTGGTTTTAATGCTCTTAGTGATTTGTCTAAAGCAGTTTGAATTGCCTTGTTGGAATGTGCTATACAAATAAGCTAAACGTGCTTCATTTTGTCTTGAAATTATTAAGACTTTCCGACAACCATCTCATTCTCATCTCATGTAATCTGCATCATCTTCTCAAAGGCTATGCCACATCTATTTCTGAGAAATGTGTAGGAAATGTAAAGGCTACTGTATATGTGACAAATGACATTCGATAAGCAATGATGCTGTTATATATGTAGGCCTAAATTGTAACCCTCTGTGCGCACTGCGCAGCAACCTTTAGCCATAACGTTTGATTAACCTTATAGAATAGAATAAAATAATTCAACGTATGGATCTTGAAAATGTGCATTAACAGTAGCCTATATGACTGAGTGCAGTTTCAGTTATAAGGCTCCTCTCTTTGTAGGATTTAGTCACACATTTTGATGACAAGTTTAATTCTATATAATTTAATGATTCCCTAGTAGATAGTCCATCAAATTGTCATTTAATTGACAGCACGGCTTGGGAAATAGCTGAAGAATGTTTATCTCTAACACGACTCGGTTGGATATCTTGTTGTTGGACGGGCTGTCGGGTTCTTTTCTTTCGCATGATACATTCTTGGGTTATGGGTGGACTCAGCAGTTCAAATGGAAGTTTATACGGTAACATATTAATACGCGCGCACGTGTAGCATCACATTCCCTCAACCCGTGAAACACGTGCCGTGCTCAGGCTGCATGAGACAGACAGCTCAGCCCAGACTGTCGGCTGAATGGTGCCTCCTGTATCTGCGAATGACCACAAACATAATCCATTGTTTCATAATGAATCAAATATGGCTTATATCTTATGTCTGTAATATAAAAAACCTCTTTGTGAAACCGTCTGAGGTTTCCGTGGGCTGGGGTGAATAAATTCCCCGTGGACAAAATGATTGGCAGGTGCCATTTTCTCACATTTTGCCTTTTTTCTCAAGATTCTTTTGAAAATAGCAGATCTACACGCTCACAAAGCATTGCACTGCGAGCTTTGTGAGCTTGTAGATCGGCTATTTTCAAATAGCCGACATGTATGCCACACAGATCAACGGCAAAACCACAGCCAAACGAATTTTGACGAGCCCTACTAGTCAACGCATGTTCAAATCATGTTTAAGTCACAATTAAATTAGGAGTGACGCAGTTGTTTTGAGCTGTGGTTTCACAGCCATTGCACACACAGACACGAGAATAGCAGCAGTCGCATGCATGCGTTAGTGGTGTCTATAATCTTCCTCATAGAAGGCTGCTGGTCTGCTCTATAGGGAAAATTAATGTGTTTTTGACAGCCAGCACGAGTATGGAAGTGATTTCGAATGCAAATAACACGAGTGTGAATCCACAGAAGTAGTTACACCGGTTCATTTGATATTTCAGCATTCGTTTTGTGCACTCAATGCCTTATAAGGACATGCAGGCGTGCCTGCCTGCCATAGGCTGAACGCTGCCGCCACTCTTTAACCCTTCCGCTGCTGTATTTTATTTAGTGGCTGATCCGAACAAAAAAGCCTATACACGGCATTCATGCGCATGTACGCTGCTATACTTTATTTCACATACATTAAATAGTCTTGCAGATCATAGTAGTTGGCATCTGAACTGTAATAGCATAGGCTATATATTCGAACCATGAGACAGGGTCAGGGAAATGGGGGGGAGACAGATGGAAAGACAAACAGGTATCCCCTATTAGATGGTGTGTGTGTGTGTGTGTGTGTGTGTGTGTGTGTGTGTGTGTGTGTGTGTGTGTGTGTGTGTGTGTGTGTGTGTGTGTGTGTGTGTGTGTGTGTGTGTGTGTGTGTGTGTGTGTGTGCGTGCGCGTGTGCGCGAGAGAGAGAGAGAGGTATACATTATTTTTGCTTTGATTGTAATTGTTCCACTTTTGCTTTGGCAATGTAAACGTATGTGATTCTCATGCCAATATAAAGCCCTTTGAATTGAACATTGAATTGAGATGGGAAGAGACCGAAATAAGGATGAAACATCAGAGAGATGACCCTGGTAAAGTGGGGTTTCTGTTGGTGTTGCGTCCTCACAGACAGACAGACAGCTCTGATCGGACCGGGTTTATAATTTGCCAGAGGAGGCAGTTCAGTTGTAGGCTGTGCGCCTCTTTGCCAAGTGATAACGCAAGCGGCTGGTGCCTGTCAAGGTTCAGCGGTCAGAAAATAACCACACTAGAGGAAAAGCCAACGGGGTTGAAAGACCCAACAGAGGATGTTGACCTACATATCGTTGCGAAAATAAAGACCACGGGCCATTTTTAGTGCTGGGAAATCCAGCAGAAAATAAGCGTGCTGTTCGCAACGATGTGCCATTAAAATGTGTTTGTATGACCTTGACTCGGAAGGGAAAGCCATCCATGGTAGTAAACACTAGCCTAGCCCAGGTCTGCTGCATGAATTCGAAAATGATCACGTGAGATATTGTAGAACTCACAAATAGCCTATCGTAGCCTATATTATTTTGTTGCCCACTTTTATTAGTCAGGCTTAGTACCGTATATTTCAGAATTATTCCTTTTTATTGTGGATATAGGCCATTGACATAATATTTGAACAATGGGACCAATTATTCGTGGTGATTTTTTAGGAAGTATATATTATAATCCCAGCTAACTATAGGGAAGATGGTAGGCTATGAAGGTCTGAGGCCACTGAAATATAAAATATGCTGGGGCGCGCACACACACACACACACACACACACACACACACACACACACACACACACACTAGGGTGCCAACATTGATTTTGACGAATAGGTTCCCTTCCCTTGAATTGATGTGCAGCAGAAGAAAAAATAAAAAGTCCAGGTCTTTCATAGCACCCTCTTGCAGTTGAGACTCGATCTTACACATTATGCTTACGTTTCTGAAAATAGCAGATCTACAAGCTCAGAGCGCGTCAGATCCCAATGCGGTCAGAGTGTGTAGATCTGCTGGAGAGAGGGAGTCCCCGCCTCCAGGGCTTACGTCACATCAATGGCTATTTGCATGAGGTGTTCTGTGAGCGGGGTTGCCATGTCCGCCTATTATAAGCGACGTAGGTCTTGTTTTTCTGCGAAGTCGCTTAGAATGATTGGTTGTTGCGGGCAGCGGGTTGCTTTTTTTGGCTTGTTTGAGTTGTTTCTAAAGTGTAGTTGCATATTTGGGCTTGTTTCTAAAGTGTAGTTGCATATTGGGGCTTGTTTCTAAAGTGTAGTTGCTTATTTGGGCTTGTAAACTAATGTTGTTTAAAACAGTGGTTCTCAAACATTTTCATGTCAAGGACCCCCAAATTAATATATATTTCTAGACCCAATCTTCTGAAAATATTTTTGACAGAAACATTTCGAGCTTGTAGATTGGCTATTTTCAAATAGCCAATGTATAATGTAGGGCTAGAGTGCTCATGTCATTTGGCCGCTGATCGCTTCTTTTCC